>NC_058094.1:32685000-32762500 GCF_020171115.1 Neogale vison
TCAAAGATAATGTGTATGTTGGTTTGTAAAGTCAGCCACAAAAGCCCTAGCCTAGTGGATACTAAACAAAGCACTCCGATGACTAACTTTCTTACACAATTTCTTAGAGCAAAGATGAATCAAGCATGGTCCTTAAAAACATTCAGTATCCATTTCTTTGTCTCATATGCAACATACTTGTCTCATATGAGAACATCCAGGAAGTATAGCTACATGCAGGAAATGTAGGAAAAATACCAATTCACTGCAAGGGTATGTGGGGGAAAATGTAATTAGAAGAGAAAAATCAACAAAACCATTTGCATCATATTTGGGTCATTGTATATACAAACTTTTTTTCTTCTCAACTAATAAAGTTTGCATCTCACTTCCATCTCACCAAATAGATCAGTTTCCCTTTTTTAATTCTTCATTCAAATAACACCATTCTTACCCTGCTTTATTAAAATGATTATTTGTACAATGAATTGCTGATTGAACCTTCTGGGAAAAATTATATAATAACTGCTCTTTAAATGATGCCTTACTTCAACAGCTGATTACAATTAGTCTGTCAGCAAACGGTGGCTCTCCAAGTGTCATTCTTAGACCAGAAGCATTAGCCTCATCTGAGAACTTGTTAGAAATTCCAAATTAATTATCAGACTCGACCTCAGATCTGATTTCAGAAACTCTGGGGGTGAGGCTCATCTATTTGGGTTGGACAAAGCCTGCAGGTGATTCTGATGCATGTGCACCTTGAGATCAACCAGGCAGGAACAGAAATGCTACACAGAAGTTACTTTGAAACAGTAGCGATTTTATTTATTATTGTTATTTCATAGAAACAGTATAACATCTTGCATTTGATTAATATAGGCTTCCTGCCTCCAAGGTGGATGAACGCCTGTGTATGGCAGCAGGTGGTCTAGAACCAGACTACTTTTCACCTGGGTCACTCGGTGTAGTCACTTCTGAGAAGCGGCAGGTTAGGTTTACTTACTCAGTTCTGGTTAAGTGTGGTCCCGAATAACACTAGAGTGACCAGAAACTGCTCAAATCACATCGTTTCAGAGACTCTGGGATGGCATGCTATGGACTGCAGCCTTTTGGGGCTGATCGCAAATGTTGCTTCTCTGTGCCCTTCTAGGAGTCCTGACCAGGAACAGGCAAACTGACCAGGGAGTTGTTTTACCAACGAATCCCTCCTACATGTCTGGCTCTGGTACAGAAAGAAAGTCTTTATGGAAATGGGACAGCATCTCAGTTTTTTAAAAATTAAGGTCTGACTGTTTGAGGGTCTTCAAGACCAGTGGCCTCAACCCCTCCTCCTCTTTTGGGGATCTACCATTTCAAGAGATAAGAGGGAGGTTACTCTGCCGGACAGAGCTGGCGAATCAGCCAATCCACGGCAATCAGCGTGTAGCGGTCCCAGCCAGGTCACGCACATCCCCCTGTTCATCATCCCTTGCTCCAAGCCCTTATAATCAGGACAGCACGCAACCCAAGTGTGATCTGTGAGGTTTTACGGAGCAGCATCGCGGCCAACCCTCGCGGCTAACCTCCATAAAGGGCTCCCAGTACTGCGTGTCCTGGCACCACCACCTCGAGCCAAGGAGTCAGGGTGAGGGCAGCTCCAGAAATCTGTTCCATTTTTCACAAAGAGGTGTGGCCTCCTGCTCCTGGCATGCTGCCAATTTGGTCTTCCGTCTTGGTTTGACACAGTAAATAATGATGAATATTTTCTCTAAGCCTGTACGGTCCTGCACACAGGTTATTTGCACAGCCAGAAAAAAAAAAAATCCTCCCATAAAACAAAAGCATTGTTGTGGCTCCCCTGTATCAGCAGGGATACCAACTTTATAAGAATTTGCCTAATTTCACAGGTGTATATGTAATTCTCCTAATTTCCATTCTGGCAGATCTCTTTCATCTTTGGGGGATGAAGGAAAACACACCTGTAGTTGCCAAAGCCTAGCTCGATGGAGGGGGCTTGGTGTGTGGAGGTACAGGCAGAAGCAACAAGCTCACTTCCCTCTGATTGTGACCTGCCCTGGGATATGGAGCAAAGGGGCCCTTCGTAACAAGTGTTCTGTGCTGTCATTAAAGCACCATAAACGTACGTTGATTCAGTACTTGTGATCATCTCAAGAGGCCCCAGAAAGCACTTCCCCATAAACTATATCTTCAAAAAGACTTTTACTTTATACCAGCACATTACAAGAGTGTCTAAAGACACAGAAGCACTCTGTATAGCTATATTTTTAAGAAGAACACTTACTCTCCGGAGAGTTAGGAGAGCAGGTAGGGTGCCGGTTGATAACAAAGTCAGCTTATCCACGCAGCGACGCGACCTGGAGGAAGCATCTAAGGGCTCTCTTAAAAAGAAAATATCCTCTGCCTTTGGCAACAAAGCCTACGATAGAATAAAAGCAAGCACCTTTACAAGCAGAAGTTATAGGGTAAGCCAAAAGGGGGGAGAGCACACATAAAAGAATTCTCCTCCGGTGGCTCACAGCTCTGGCTCTCCTGTAGCTGCCTCGTAAACCCCGCACCAGCCTCCGGGAGACAGTCCCGTGCTGCCCACCACGGCATCTGTGGGAAGAAAACCGGGCAGGGGTAGCTTCTTTTCCAGGGAAATGGTATCTCATTTTTACCTTTAAATTGCAAGAGTAGCAATGCCTTTCCTAACTTCTGAAGGGGGTAAGTTACAGTTACTGTTTCAGTATTGAATATATAGCTATACTTAAGGAAGACCTAGAAAAGTCCTCACCAGCGCTTACTCAACCCTGAACATTCTCACGCTTCAACCAAAGAAAGGCACATCCCTTCCCTCCAATGTTTTTGGTATCAGACTCATCAAGACTTCCCTAATAGTCACTGCGTGGGCAACAAGTTTAGGGCCATTTGTACTCTGAAACCTAAGGTTCTGACTCTCATAAACAGACAAATACATCTAACTTGAATCATCTAGAAATACATGTTTTCCAGTTTTCAAATAAAGTTGTGCCTTAAACACGGATGTGTCTTTTTTTTTATTAAATTTGCTTTTGGTTTCTTTCGGTGGTTGTTCTTGGCTGTCATTTTTTCTGTTGGGCAATTACTACTTAGAACCAGCATAGTGTGAATGGCATGAAGCGAACTATACAGATGTTTTTTATATAGTTCATAATCTTCACCCACTTCACATGTTATTTTCTACTGTTGTTTAGAAAAATAATTCTATCGGCCTCCTTACCCCATGCTTCTATATCCCTAAAATATTTTACTGTTGGCTTGGAAAAATATAAACAAGTAAATCCTACCAGCAAAGGCAAGAAATTAAATGAATGGATGGCCCTGCCATAGACTGCTGACTGTACGCTCAGTCTGATTCACCCACAAGCTGTTACTACCCTATGCTTCCGGACACGAAAGGGAAGGACGTACCCGTCCCCTAGCACCACACCATACCAGGCCATCTTCCCCATTTCAGCATTCGATCTTCGAGTCAGGCTTACATTTGGCTCTAGTACCAAAGCAGTATGGAAAAGGTGTGTGAAAACAAACTCTGCCTCCCTCTGCATTCCTGGGGAAAAATCCTGGTGCCTATCATTGGCTCTATCATCTTCCTCTTCGTCACTAGTCTTATCCTCTAAACTCTATTATAATGGACACAAATATTGGTGTGAATTAGATTCGCTCTGCAGTTTTGATTAAAAGGCAGACTTTCAGACTCACTCCCCCAAATTTAGCAGCTTGTGGATAGCACCCAGGAATCAGCACTTTGATCCAGTCCCCCACGCTGTTCACGTACAGGCCACATGTTGGGACACAACTGACATGCTCCAAACCAGTGGAAAGAGGAAAGTGGAGCAGATCTGAGTTATGACATTCCTACAACAGTATGCAGGGCAAGATAAGAGGGGACCATTATCTGTCATCAGTAAATCCATGAGGTCATTTTGTTTCTCTATATTTAGTTCTACTTTGATCGAGAACACCTTATCCTACACTAGGGGCTGTGTCGTAGGCATTGAGAGAAGACTGCACTCATGAATTCTGTAGCATCACTTTCTAGGAGGCCTCCTTTCCATGTCTGAAGAGACATACAATATCAGTTTGAGCAGATATTTTATCCATCACACTTGAGAATTATTCAAGTGCCACATGGAGATTTGGCTGATGGAGAGGTTTTGTGGGAATTCCATTCCATCACGCTTCCCGTGCTCTTTGGAAATCAAGCTGTGACACAAATGAGGCAGTTCTAAATCAGATTGTGGAAGTCATTACCTCTTTTGTTGTTTATTGTAGCAGTAGTTGTTGTTTTTGTTTTTACAACACGTGGTCCCCTTTGAAGAGTTAGCGAGGGACAGGGGTCAGGAGGAGCACAGGTAGATCTGATCTTTTTACGAGCTGTTGATAAGTTGAGGATCTAAAATATTCTCACCAAAATCTGCCAGGATTTCATACGCTGCTACTGGAAATTTCACAACTCTTTGAAAGAAGCAATATGGTAAGTGAGGAATAAAGTGCAAAGTGTATGTGTACGCATGTTTGGCAGGATTGCAAAATTGTGAGAGAAGTTCCTTTGATGAGGAAGTTAGAGATAGTCAGATTGTATTAACACAACTCAAAGCAAGCCAACTTGCCCTAATTTGGTAAAAGTACTTAAGAACTATACAAATCAGCAAGGAATATAGAAGAAAGGAGTAATTCAGATTCATACAGTATTGTGTTACAAATTTTTAAAGCAGCTGGTCTTGTTATTATATATAAGACAGAGCAACATCTTGTGTATCTGGGATCATTGAGGAAGCAGACATTAAAAAAAAATGGGACAGATCATTAACTCAACCATTAAAGTTTAAATAAATTTAGAACAAAGAAGGAAAAGGTATCCGTCTATTTGGATTTAACAAAGGAACTCCTTGAAAACCCCTATGAAACTGGCTGAAGCAACAATAATGCACAAAGAATAAGAAAGAACATTTCTTGATTGGGGGGGGCTACTTATCCTTCAGCTTCCTAAATCATTTAGATCTTTTCTCTGAACTGTTTCATTTTCTATTATTTGTAATAAGAGCTCAGGACCGATGGCCAAACCCGCATTTTATCAATAACCACAGAAGTCCCTTAGAATGATGAGCCTTCCACGTGGATGTAATTTTGGTCCCTTTGTAATGCCGGTGAGATCACAAATCTACCCGAACTCTTACTGATAAGGAGAAAATACCATGGACTAAGTTATCTACCTGCCCCTAGCCAGGACCCATGGAAGACACCCCACTCTACATCACCCTGGCTTGACCATCCCCACCTCTGAAAAGGAGAAAGAACAAACAACCAGGACAAAGCAGAAGAAGAGGACAAAAATCCTAGAGTGTGCTAATCTTCAGTTTTATAGCCTGGACATCTCTGTTATTTCATCATGTGAAAGAATATAAATTAAGGGCTTAAGACCGAGGGGTTCAAGAAGAGGGAGAAATTTGGGACATAAGCCAGACTATATGTTAATGACTAAGATAGGAAAGTCTTCCCAGAAACAAACTTATTTTATAAAATTTAATAATTTTTAAATATTCTTCATGTTTTCAGTTCAATTCTTAGAGACACTCAAATAAGATAAATACATAATAAGAAAAGACTATTACAATAAAACCTCAATAATCAAAATAAAAAGTATAATGGTGAGCAATGCACAGCACACCTGACGGTCCAGAAAAACTGAATTAGTGATGCTGATGAGAAACGTTGAGAAACCACACGAGAATGCAGAGGAAGATAAGAACACGTTAAAAAGACAAGGATGAGAGGAAGACTGGTCACAAAGCAGCAACCCACTAATAATAGATGATTCTAAAGTTAAGTTCACTTAGGAAACAGTGAAGTGACAATGTGTATAATATTCAGAATGTCCACATATTAAGAATTTCAAGACCTGAAGAAAGCCCTCACAATATGCAATTAATATGCAAAATCAACATCAAGTACATCTCTGCTATATTTTCAAAGAGCGAGAATAAAGAATCATCTTTATATCCCCAGATCTATCTTTCTGTTCTCAAAGCTACTAGAGTAGATCGCCTAAAAAGAATTAAATGAACGGCAAAAAGCAGAAGGGAAACCCAGCATTACCTCGCAGGGAAAAGCTGTGAAAGAACAATATATTCAGTTGACTCTGAAATTTATATGTGAGGTGACCAAAATAGTCTCAGGTCTGCCAGGCCTCAGAAACAACATCATCAGCCATCGTATCTGCAGACTCTATTAAAAGATGTTCTCCCAGTTTGAGGGAGATGAATTATTAACCATTAAAAGAGACAAAACTGTGCTTAAAAATAATTTGCAGGGAATGTTGAAACTTACTAAAAGAGAAAAGGATTCTTCTTTTAAAATGTCAAAATACAAATAAAAAAAGTTGATTCTAATGAGCCTAAATGCCTGTTTGAACTATGCTAATAAAGTAGAATATTATACAAACATATTAAAAGAGAAATTATTTTCACAAAACTAGCAAACAGATTAGATTTACAGAAAACAGGGAACTGGGGTGGAAAGAAAAAACCAAAATACCCAATTTTTATTCTTCCCTAAAAAGGGATTGAATTATTTGGGTTTGATCATTAGATAAAAATAGATTTTTTTTTTTACAAACAAACTGGGTAATTCTTTAAGATAACATTTAGTAGGTCTTTTGCCTACCATATGTTTAAAGGTATTAAAACCAAACAGTAACATTTCAAAAAGGACAAAGTTAGAATATAATCATTAGGAACACAAAAACAGAATGCAATACTAATAAGCTTAAGAATGAAATAAAAAACAAAAGCATATTAATATTTTTCATTAAACATTTAAGAGTGTTAAACATGTTTCCAATGAAAGCATAGGCAAAAATTTAGCAGTCAACATCAAGGAAAATATAGGAATGCTGAAAATACTGGCATCACATAAGATTTAAGGAATTAGCAAATTAAAATTATGAGACAGTGATAAAAATCAATAATACCATTGAGTAGAAAATATTAATATGTCATTATCATAATGCCATACATTGAGGAATCAAAAAATAATTTGAACAATATAATTTGAACAATATAATTAACATTATATTGTATTGCATAATAGAACCTACATCAACAAAATTAGATGTCAGTTCCCATGCTGTTTCCTATAAATGAAGAATAAGTTTTTAAAGAACTCATAAAATGTTTATAAACACTGACCAAATATTGGGTATTCAAATGGTTTTGAAGCAATTAAATTTTATTATAAAACAGTACAATTAGGAGAGATACATAAAGTTAAAATAACTCGGAATTTTTCTCAAAAACAACTTTTTAAAAAGTATTAGTGATACGGTTTTGGTAGTCTTGTGCTTAAATATTAACTCCCTTTCCTACTAGTGCTCTGACTTCAGCATACCTAGGAAAGGCAGCAAAACGGCCAGTAAGAACTCCACAGGGTATATAAGACACCTTGAAGGCAAACAATAAAATGCGTATGGAAGATCATAGTGGGAACACGCAAAATCACCTTAAAGCATCAAAATGTCTTTGAGCAGACAAACCCAGAGATTCTTTATTAGTGAGGGGAACTTGAATAAAAACTGGTAATTACTTAAAAAATTAAAAGCTTTTTGAAATTTATTAGAGGAAACAGTAAACACAAATAAATGAAGTTTGAAGAGAAAAAGAAAATAAAACATTTTTTTAATAGGGCAGATCATTATATTAATAAACTTAAAAATAATTTGCAGGGAACACTAAAACTTACTAAAGAGAAAAAGATTCTTCTTTAAAATGTCAAATTACACATAAAAGAAGGAAAATGCAAGATTTCTCTTTAAAAAGCTTACTGTGTTTTTTTTTTTAAATTAGGCTATCTAAATTGAAAAATGGTTGAAGGAATAATTTTAAATGCATATTAAATAATTTCAATAATTAAAAACTCCTAGGATTAACCTCATCCAAAAATATATATGGCATTGAAAAAAAAACACACAAAATTTAATGAGAGAAAAAATAATTTGTTTTACAAAAGTGGCTGCCTAACACACCCCTAGAAGTAAAAATCAAATATTGTAGAGATGTCAATAATTTCCAAAGTAGTTTAAATATATCCTGGTGTTCTATTTTTAAAATCCTCAGAAAATTCTTAGGAATTTGAAAAAAAGACTCTCTAATGTCTCATAGAAGTTTCCAGGATGAAGGAAATGTTCTATAATTCTGTACTGTCCAATGAAGTAGCCACTCACCTCATGTGACTATTTTGAGACTTAAAATAGAGCTGATGTGGGACACCTGGGTGGCTCAGTGGGTTAAAGCCTCTGCTTTCGGCTCAGGTCATGATCCTAGGGTCCTGGGATCCAGCCCGCATTGGACTCTCTGCTCAGCAGGGAGCCTGCTTCCTTCTCTTTCTCTGCCTGCCTCTCTGCCTACTTGTGATCTCTATCTGTGAAATAAATAAATAAAATCTTTAAAAATAAGTAAATAAATGAATAAATAAATCTAGTCTGGGCAGTAGAGATGCATAACCCAGGAAACCTTAATTTAAAACCTGCTTTACCAAATTATTCAATATGTGACTTGAGCAAGTTACCTAACCTAAGTTCCATATTGTTTTGTTTCATTAATCCGTAAAATTAAAACCAGAAGTATGCACACAGCATGGAAATCTTTAGAGGTTTAAGCAACGTATATCAATGCCTCAACTTGGAACTTTAGTAAACCTTTTTGTCTATTACTGAATATTAGTAAATGCTAGCTATTAATCTAGGATTGATGTTCAAATCTTGCCTCCAAAATATTACTTCTTTGACCCTGAGTAAGTCTCCTTATTTTCTTGTGCCTCCTTTATCTCATCTTCAGTACAGGAATGACAGTGGTCCTACCTCTTATCATCGATTTTAAGATGAAATAAGTTAACAGGTATGATGTTCCTATAACAGTACTTGACAATAAACATTAACATATATATAAATATATAACCTATATAAAATATATGTTTTTATATATGTATCAGAAGTGCACATATTCCAAACACAAAACAAAATCAGTACAAAACAATTTTTATACATAATAAAAATATAAAACATTTTATGTTATAGATAATATATATAAGCAATTGTTTTATATATAAATAATGAACATATTAACTATTAATTGTTCTTTATGTATTCAAAATGGAGTATACTATACTTATTAAAAATAATGATTAAGGCTATTTTGCAATGTGTTTCTTTTTTTGTTTTTTGGGTTTTTTTTGCAATGTGTTTCAAAGGCTTTACAATTGTTCAAACTCAGAATGACTAATTCCACTGTATCCTCAGAAATAATTAGAGAAAATGACAAAGTTCATCACAATATTTGTTCTAGGAGAGAAGTTTTAGAAACACTCTGAATGCCAACACAGTTTGATTTCAAAAATCATAAATCCACATCACTGAGTGCTATGAAATCTTTTTAAAAAGCAAAAACAAAAACCCTTTTTCAGAAGAGAACTGGCAGGGAAATGTTCTATATATATTAAACAAAAACAATTAAACAACATGATCCTTATGTAGTTAGCGCTAATCAGCTTTAGATTAGAAAACCAAATAACTAAGTTTGCCAGGACTGATCCTAATTACTTTGAGTGAATGAAAGCTCTAAGTAAATTTCAGAAACTCTTTTAATTGGACTTGGTGTCCCATATTCTGCTGAGTTTGTCTTTTTCCCCCCTTGCCTGTATGTATATCAATTAAAAAAAAAAAGAAATATACAATTTGGCCAGCAGATATTTCTTGAGAGTTATAACTAATGTTTCCTTCATATGTTAACAAATTGTATTTGCAACCTGTAAGGGTGTAGTGTGGTTAAACTTTTCACCATGGCTCAAGGCACTTTGATATAAACTCGTCCACTCCACCTAGTACTTCCAGAATCCATTCACATGCCTGTCTGATTTGCTCTTTGCTAGGGAGAGGGAAGAGGCAGAGGAAAGCAACTCTTCTAAGAAAAGAAAAGAGGATGCCTAAACTTTCAGTTTATTGTGCTACTAAATCACAGATCACAAATACGGTCCTCTTACATGGCAGAACAAACTACTGAAAATGTTAATAAAAAGTAGCAGTTATGGAAAAAGTCTTTACTTGCATGGAACAGAATTGCAGGTGACAGATGTTGCCATTTCATGTACCTCTGAGACCAAAACCTCCTCAGTGGCTCCATTAAATACTATCATTTTACAGACGACTTCTTACACAAAAGAACAATCATAAAAAGAAAGTACAATATACCATAATCTTATATGGTAGCCTTAAAATTAATAGGGATCATGAACACATTGAGAAACATAAAGGAAGACTTCTGACTGGTCAACAAAAAGCATTACACCAAAACTACTCTGCCTTAAGGTAATAAACGTTTTTTTGTTTTGTTTTGTTTTGTTTTTCCTTCTTCATCCTTGTGGGTTCCAGAATATTTATTAGGCATTTGTAGATAAGGTTATGTTACTTCTTAAATTACTTAATTATAAAATCTGGTACATCAAATCAGATTAAAGCGGTTCTCTTTTATATCAGTAACTTTTTTATTATGATATATATCTTTCCTATGACATCAACACCTAATGGTTGCTATGCCTGTAAAAGGGAGGAGCTGAAAAAGATAAGAGATAATTTAAGGAGATGGAACAAAAGTGTGAGAAAAACGCAACTAATGAAATGATAAAAGTAGAACCAACGATAGCACCGGTGGTCTGAGTAATTGGTTAGGGTGGGGTGTTTGTTCAGAGCGCAAATCAAGATAAAACTATATTTTGGGAGGTTTCACCGGTGTTGATTTCTTGAGCGTTGTGTAATTAACACCATCATTTACAATTAATCAAATTTTCGGTTGAAAATTACTTTCTTATAATGTTACTGGAAACATTTAAAACCTGCATAATTAATAACAAATTACTTAACAGAAGGCACAAGGGCTTTTTCTATATCATAATGAACACCTCAGTATTTCTATAGCCATGAAAACACAGTAATTTGCTTTTAGTAGCTTTATTTTCTTGACCAGCAGTATTGGTATCTTGTTACACCCCTAAAGGCTGTTCTAATGCAAATAAATGTTATCAGGAACCTTCCTCATGGTCCTTGAAATGCAACCCGAAAAGTAAGCACGATAAATACACACTAACTGAAGATATCTGTGCCCTCCCCAAATCAGCAGATGAAGAATGTCTTCCCCTGATGTTTGAACCTATCTGCATTCCTCACTTCTTTTATCTAAGAAGGGTCTTCTCCACACTGAATATTTTCTGCCTTCAAAGAGCCCTTAGCCTGTTCTTCATTCCCATCCCCACAAATGCAATCTGCAAGTCTCACTGCAGAAATATGTTAAAAATAAGGATTCAACTCTTCCCCATTTCAAGGACTCAGACTGAATAGGTACAGTGTTCACTCCCCCCAGGCCAGAGAATGGAAGGTACTCATAGTTTACCAAACACAAAATGCTGCTCTTTTTGACAGGAAACCCAGAAAAACTCAACAGACACAATGGAAAAGTATCCATCCAGGGCTTGCATATTCAACCACAGCTAAGGAAAATGCCATATGAATTTTTCCTCTCTCTCTCTCTCTCTCTCTCTCACACACACACACACACACACACACACACACACGTTTCATTCTTTGTTTCCTATCATGGGCCAGCTTTCCTTGACACACGTTGGCTCTGAGAGGTACAGGTAAGCATGAGCAGGGAGGTCAGAGGAAAAAATACAGAAATACAGTATTTTTGGAATCAAAAAATAAGATAAAAGTGTCCACAAATAGGGGTGCCTGGGTGGCTCAGTGGGTTAAAGCCTCTGCCTTCAGCTCAGGTCATGATCTCAAGATCCCGGGATGGAGCCCGCGTTGGGCTCTCTGCTCGGCAGGGAGCCTGCTTCCACATCTCTCTCTGCCTACTCCTGATCTCTCTGTCAAATAAATTTAAAAAATCTTTAAAAAAAATAAAGTGTACACAAATAAAGGACATGTCATAAAGAGTCACAAGCCTAAACACTTGAAGACAGAACTTTAAAAAAATGAGTAACAAGCCCTTTGAAGCATTAGTTTCAGAATTCCTAACACGAAGTGTCACTTGGAAAATACTTAATTGGTTACAGCCTACACCTGAGATGAGTCGACCGTAGACACCTTCCGTTTAAACTCTGAATTGTGTAATGGACTTATTAGCATGATGCCTGATATAAGGGTTCAAAATTTGTCAAGACGTTACGTTTGAAAGACTTCTATCAATAATCATAGCACGCTTTTGGAAAGGTAATAACAAAAGCAGAGTGGGGGGAAACAGTGACAGATCAATACGGGGAAAGCATGCTTATTTTGTTATCTGGAACTAACACATCATCTACCTGGAAAGAGGAAGTGACTCCACGAGGGGACTCCATTTAGAACCAGAGCCCCAGAGCCGTCAGATCTTGCTCTAGAAGTGTGGGTGAGGGTCCTTATTTTTTGTAGTTAATGAGAATTTGACAAAATGTGAGTCCCACCATCACTAAAGTTATCAGTGTCCAAATACGCTAAGAATTTAAACTCCTTTCTAATTTATGAGAATATAAGAACGGTTTCGAATTAGAGGGACACACAGAAACACTAAAGATAAACCTTTGTTCCACAAAACAAAAATAAACTTTCGTTTGGGATTAAAGGAATGCTCTCCAGTCTCTTTAAGAAATACTGAGAGAAAGTGCAAAACTGGAGGAAGTATGAACATAATGAATTTTAGACAGAGCACAGCAGCTTCTGCAGAGGAAGGATTGGGCTGGGCCCTGGGGACATTCTTTGCAAAAACTCTTGCTTCTGTGTCATGGAGATATGTAGGAGCTGTAATAGCCTGGACCAGACCCAGGAGAAACAAACTAAAGATGTCTTACCTTCCATAGTGCTCATTTATTTGTGATTTATACTGAATTACAAAGTTCTAGTCACAGACACTGCCTAGAGACCACAATGGGAAAAGGACCAGAAAAGGCTGTTACATACACACACATACACACACACGTGCTTCCAGAAAATCAAAAGAACCTGCATATTGGCACAGACAGAGGAGTCCCTTGTTTCACAATTCCAAGTGCTGCTTCATGAGGATAAACTGATTTTAAAATGTTGGAGGCAAGAAAAAAATACTACTCAAAATTCAACTCATTTAATGCCGCACCCTCTAATTTATTTTATTGCCTCAAGGGTGGAAAAGGCATGTTCTTCACTGTCTGTGAAACAAGAAGCAGCGCCAAGCTAATGCTAATGGGAATTCTGTGGCCAGAGCCCACACTCGAAGATGTCTGTGCACACTTCAGTTTGGGATTTACCTGCTTTCACAAAAGGGCATAATGGAATGAATACATCCCAAAAGAGACAGCCTTTTCCGTTAAAACCATTTTCTGAAACACAGCACCTACTTAGCCCTTGAGAACATTAAACATCTGAATTACACTGTGTATACTGCTCTATATGCAACTTGTAATAACATTTTTAAACCCTCTCAATTTCCAGTACTATTAAAAGAGTAAGTTTCTTTGAAACAGAACTAAGGAGTAGCAAATTCCCTAATGAAAAAAGCAACAGGAGAAAAAAAGTGATACATTTCTATAAAGTAGCAAACACCTTCAGGAATAAATAACAGAAGAGAACAGTGAGGGAACCCTGGTATAGTTCCAGGGAGTTAGCAGGTCAATAACAGAAACATTGGAGGAAACATCTCCTGAACAAAGGTAGCAGCGAGCTCCTGGAAAAGTTCTTTGCTCTGACTCACACTCCCCACCCTATTGGAGCATTTCAATATGCAACCAGCAGTCGGAAGCATTTTAGGTCTAATTTTCCAAAATTTCAATCTTCAAATTGGTAACTTTCCAAATTAGAGTCACGAATGGGAAGAATTCTCACACAGACTGAAGATACGTTTAATTATTGTAGCTTTCACGAGTACACTGGCACTTTTAATTAACAGTTTGTGAATCAACATCCAAAATCTCAAGGAAATAAATATACACAGCGAAAAATCTCACCAAGATTTTCCTTGCGCAAAATGAGTTTCTTCCACTCAAGACTGTCTGTGCACGATGACTATGCCACTGCCAACTTACCTTGATACAAGAGCAAGTGACTGATTTGTCATAATATGAAAAATGTTAGGGCTGAAATTTTGTCTTTGCATAAACTGGAAAGAAGAGGTCTTCTTCCAAAAAGTTGACCTCTAGCTGTGGAAATACTAAATGAGCATCTTTAATTCCTTTTAAGAGAACATATGTTGCTTTTAAGTGTTCCCCTAAACTAGACATTTACCCATTACTGACATATTTAACATTTCAAACCTGTCATAATAACCTTTCCAGTATTACATATGCCGAAATATTTTTATTAGGCTGCTTTCTATACTAGCCTCTCTTCCAAAAGTGTAGCTTGAAAGCTATAATAGCATTTATATAGGATATATATATACTTTTATAAAATTATATATATTATCTTATATAAATAATATAATTATAAAATAATTATAAAAGTGTTGTGATGCATATATTTACAAATATATATAAAATTTTTTATAAATCAAACTTAGCGATAGATGGGTCTTCACCTGGTTATTTGGTCATTTGTCATAGACTTTAGAACTGGAAGTTGCCATATGGTTTATAATAATGAAATACCTTCATTTTACAGATAAGAATACTGAAGAATGCTTAAGTTTTTCATAGAATTAGGACTGCACGCCTGCCCTCCTATTTCTCCATCCATCCTTATAACACATGGTAGAAGAACAAGCCTCCTCCCCATCACTGATCCCCGGTGTTAAGGCTTAAAACAGAATTTGATTTAACGTAATGAAACCTGCTATGTGACACCACAAACAGTAACAAGAATTGCAAAAAAGAAGGGAGGGGTGGCTAGAAAAGTTGGTCCAATTTTTCTTGTATAGATTGAGGGCTGAAATTCAATAGAGTGAAGTAATTTACTTGTTTCCATGTTTCAAAAATAGCCCTACTGATCACTTTTTAATTTGTATTAATCCTGCAAGAGATAAAAGTGCTACAAGTGAGATTATAGCAAAATCGTTTTCAACCAAAATTACAATGATTAAACACAAATGTGGATGTTTTTATAAATATTCACTCCTCCAATGAACTATGTATTACTCATTCTTTTTTTTTTTTTTTTTTTTTTATGTTCCACAATAGTCAGAACAGTGTTTGGGGTACATAGTTGGCCCTTAACAATTTTGGGAAAATGTTAATATATTGTTAGCAGGAAGCTAGAAAAAGGAATGTGATTTTTAAAAATACATATATATAATAATATAATGTGGCTATACCAATAGTTTTTCTGATATTTTATAGAAATACTGCAATTATTTGCAATTTAATCACCTAAAAATCGTAATTGCTTTGATTAATTTACTATTACTGTTGTAAGCCATTTTATAATTAAAGAATAAGTGTAAAATAAATAAATCAAAGTGCTGACTTTAATTCCATTTTGTTAATCTGTCTTCAAGAAAAGTTAAATTTTGAAGAATAAAGGTTGGGTTACCCTTAAAGACAGACTGACCCAAAATACGTTATATTTTAAAATGTTAGAAATACCCCCCCAAAAATGTTAGGAATATCAAAATTCACTCATGTAACATTGTGTGACAACTATACTCAAAAAAAAAAAAAATGCTAACATTCTTGGGCTTTATACCTTCCTTTTTGAGGTACTTTTAAAAATTGGTCAAAATGCACATAAGATTCTTTTCCCAGTACTTTGATATTTCATTGAGTACTTTGAATTTATATAAATTTGGGGACAAAAATCCAATGAGTGTTTAGAACTAAAAGTAAATGGGTATCAATGTAAACATTCAGGAAAATAGGTAGAAATAAATCACAGGATAAGTGTATAAAAGCTTTGAAATGAATACCATTGTAAGAAACAACTGAGGTAGCTGCATCTAAAAAAAAAAAAAACCTGTCAAATTAATCTATAAAAGTTTGGAAAATTTACGGTGCGAAGGACCCATTTTTATTTTGTCTGTGACCTTTATTTTCCCTCCTAAACCACGTGGGCTTTTGCTTTTTCCTATTACATTTTTTTCCACAGCAGTGTTGCTAAATTTCAGAGCTGCAACAATGACATTCACCCTCAGGAGCCATGACCCTCAGTATCTAATCCTGACAATTCTTCTCATTGCCAGATGGGCATTTCTGTTCTACCACCCTGGATTTACACCAGGATGTTCCACCAGTACCTTCAACTTCAAACATCTGAAATCAGCTCATTATTTACTCTCCCTCTCTCATCCTAATCTGCACTTCCTCAAATATTTCCAGTTCCCCCAAGATTCAAAAATTAGCTTCAAGTTAGATTCCTTTCTGGTTTAATTCCTTCCTCATCTATCTCTCCACTTCCATTACTATGACCGCATTAGCATTGTGCTGTATAATTAAAAAAAAAAAAAAAAAGTCTCGTGTGTGTCCTGGGTTCCTAGGAGGGAATTCTAAGCCCGTGGAATTTCCTCAGTGACAGGAATGTCTCTGTGATTCATAAACGGCCCCTGACCTCCAGGGACAAGATGGGACCTAGAGAATGAGTTCACTTACATGGTTTATTGATTCCGTCAATCGTGCCTATGAATGCAATGAAACCTCAATAAAAACACTGGACATGAGGCACCAGTAAGCTTCTTGGTTGGTGAACACACCCATGTCCCAGGAGGGTGGTGCATTCTGATTCCATGGGAGAGGACAAGGAAGCTCTACTTCCAGGACCCTCCCGGGCCTTGCCTTGTATGTATCTTGATTTGGCTGGTGATGATCTGTCCTTCATAATAAAATAATCATAATACAGTGCTTTCCTGAATTCTGTGAATTGTTCTAGTAGATTATCTGCATGGCTTATGGGAACTCCCAAATGCGAAACCAGATGGTCCAAAGTACAGGTAACCTCAGGACCCTCAAACTTGCAGCTGGAATCTGAAGCAAGGACAGTCTTGTGGGCAAGAGTGCCCTCAACCTGCGAGTCTGCACTACCTCCAGGGTGTTAGCATAAGAACTGCATTACAGAATTACAGGTTGCAAGAGAAAATCCAGAACATCCATTATATAGGAATTTCAGGTAAATACCAAGGTCTTAAAATTTAAATATGTCCCAAAATTGCCTTAGAGCATCCTGACAGCAAAAATTCAAAAACTGACATTTAACTGGGTAGCCTGGTTTGGTCTGGTTTGTTTTTTTTCTAAATTTGGCAACCTTATACCCTAACCCAGGTTCTCACCACAGATGCCTAGCAGTCTCCTAACACCCCGTCCTTTTTCTAGGCTCTTTTTTCATCTTTGTTACCTACTAATATTAGATTATTCTTCCTAAACACAGTTTTGATCATGTATTGTCTTCTCCAGAACTTTGAGTGGTTTCTCATTACCCATATAAAAAAATACAGATTTGGGGCACTTGAGGGGCACGGCTGGTTAAGCGGCTGACTATGGTTTCAGCTCAGGTCATGATCTCAGGGTCATGAGATTGAGCCCTGCATCAGGCTCTGTACTGAGCGTAGAGTCTGCTTGAGATTTTCTCTCTCCTTCTGCCCCACCCCCGCTTGCCCTCTCTCTCGGAAATAAATGAATAAATAAATAAATAAATAAATGATAAGTAAGTAAGTAAAATCATTTAAAAAATAAATATGGGGCACCTCGGTGGCTCAGTCTGTTACACATCTGCTTTCAGCTCAGGTCATGATCTCAGGGTCCTGGGATGGAGAACCTCATTGGGTCCCCACTCAGCGGGGAGCCTATTTCTCTCCCTTTCCTCCCTGCTGCTCCCTCTGCCTGTGTTCTCCTGCTTTCATTGTCTTTCAAATAAATAAATATCTTTAAAAAATAAAAATTAGGGGTGCCTGGGGGGCTCAGTGGGTTAAAGCCTCTGCCTTTGGCTTGGGTCATGATCCCACGGTCCTGGAATCAAGCCCCACTTCAGGTTCTCTGCTCAGCAAGGAGCCTGCTCTCTCCTCTCCCTCTCTCTCTGCCTGCCTCTCTGCCTACTTGTGATCTCTCTCTCTGTCAAATAAATAAATAAAATATTTTTAAAAAATAATAAAAAATAAAAATTAAATAAAAATTCAAAAGATAAAGATATACAAATAGGTTAGCCTGGTCTTCAAAATTATTTACAAAGTACCCTGGGCTTTGGAAATTGGAAAGAACTGGGTTTAAATCTTATCTTTACCACCATGGCAGTCAGGTAGAACTAGACAATTGAGTTTCTTCCTTTTTTAATTTTTTATCTATTATTTTTAAGTTGTTATTTAAATTCCAGTTAGTTAACGTACAGTGCTTATATTAGTTTCAAGTGTGCGGTACAGTGATTCCACACTTCCATATACATCCCCCATGTTCATCCCAGCAAGTGATCTCTTTAATCCCCAACACGGATTTAACCCATCACTCCCCATATTCCTCTTGTAACCACCAATTTTTTCTCCATATTTAACAGTCTGTTTCTTGGTTTGCCCTGTCTCTCTTCCTCCCTGCTTTGGTCATCTGTTTGTTTTGTCCACTATAGGTAAAATTATATGGTATTTGTCTCCCTCTGACTTACTTATTTCGCTTAGTGTTATACTCTCTAGCTCGATCCACAGCATCGCAAATGGTAAGATTTCACTCTTTTTTTTATAGCTGAATAATATTCCACAGTATGTATGTATGTGTATACACTGTGTGCGTGTGTGTGTGTGTGTGTGTGTGTGTGTATGCCTCTTCTTCTTTACCCTTTCATTAGTCAATGGGCATTTGGGTTGTTTCCATAATTTGACTCTCATGGATGCTGCTGGTATAAACATGTGGGGTACATGTATCCCTTTGAATTACTCTTTTTTGTATTCTTTGGGTAAACACCTAGTAATGCGATTGCTGGATTGTAAGGTAGTTCTACTTTTAACTTTCTGAGGAATCTCCATACTGTTTTCCACAGTGGCTGCACCAGTTTGCATTGCCACCAACAGTGCAAGAGGGCTCTTGCCAGCACCTATTTCTTCTATTAGTGCTTTTAGCCATTCAGACAGGTGGGATGTGATATCTTATTGTAGTTTTGAAATCAAAACTACATTTCCCTGATGACCAGTTATATCGAGCATCTTTTCATGTGTCTATTGGCCATCTGATTCTCTTTCTTGTCCTTGATCTCTTCATTGTACTAGAAGAATGGTAACTTATCAGAATGTTATTTTGAAGAAAGAGGAAAAAGCTTTGTATCTACCTTTAATTGGCCTATGACCAATAACATTTTAGTAATTACATACAATGAATTCATTCTCGTATTTTTCAAATATTGATCTTTATTGAAAGCCTTGGCTTTTCTTACATTATCCTCCATGGTTTTCCTTTAACAGCTTGTCACACACATACCTGTCACCAAATTCTGTAATTCTGTCCTCTAAATTAGCTGTCTCTCCTGCATGCGCAGTCTCTTCCTTTGTTAAGGCCCCCAACACCTCTCCTCTAGATAACTGCCCTGGTGTATCAGTCAGGGTCAAACCAGGAAACAGAAACAACTCTGAGTACCAGAAGTGGAGGGAATTAATCCCAAGGATTTAGCACTCAGGTGATGGACATGAACAATGATGCAATTTAGACATTAGCATTCTTGTTGTTACAAGAATTCAGGACCTTCCCTGAGCTAAACAGAGAAAGACAGGAGGAAGAATCACCTGGAAAAAGGTGAAACTAGAGCAGGCTTCAGAGGCTGAAACAGAGACAAAAAGCAATCCTTACCGGAGATGTTTTCTCCTCCCTGCTTCACTCTCTCAAAGGTTCTTCTCTACCCTCGCTCCTTTTCAAGACATACATTCGGCACTGCCACTCTTTCAAAAGGAAAATCTGATCATGTTTATTACAATGCCAAAAACTCTCCAAATGGTTTTCTGCTCTCTGTAGGTAGTGAAAACTCACCTCTTCTTCAACTGCTAAGCTGTGCCATGACCATCACTCCCCGAAGAAGACTTTGATTCCCCTACACATTCTATTCCCCAACCTGGAGTTCCCTCATCTCATGTGCTAACACTAGCAAATGCCTTCTCATCTTTTAAGACCTATATGTCAAGTCATCTCTGTAATATCAGCTTTCCCTGTTGTCCCTGCCCCCCCCATTTCTTATCCCACTCCCTTCCCTTTCCCTTATTTTTTTTAAAGATTTTTTTTTTTTTATTTGACAGAGAGAGATCACAAATAGGCAGGCAGGCAGAGAGAGAGAGAGGAGGAAGCAGGCTCCCTGCGGAGCAGAGAGCCCAACGCAGGACTCGATCCCAGTACCCTGAGATCACGACCCGAGCCGAAGGCAGCGGCCCAACCCACTGAGCCACCCAGGCGCCCCCTTATTTTTATTCTGCAAGTTAAATCAGGTGTTACCATGTTCCACTAATGAAAATGTCCATATTGGCACTGATTTCATAGCCCTGCATGCACACACAGACACACACAGACACACACACACACAGATTTCAGCGTGACTACTCAGCTCTGTGTCTATCCACAGTACCAGGCTATAAGATCCTTGAGGTCAAGAGTGTTTATCACACATCTTTTATCAGCGCAACAATTTCTGGAAAGATGTTTGAATGAACTCAAGGTGCTCAAATATACTTATGTGTTCATAATTTCCTAAGACTAGACAAGAAAAAGCTTAAATATTCTATAGAAATGTCTCATTGTATGAGAAAAATTTTTGAAAAATGTACTTCTTACATTAGTTCACTCAGGAAGAACATAAGTTCTCTTCCTTCTCTGATGATTTTTAAATTATAATTTGAATGGGGTTACTAATATGACCTGACTCCATGGGCTTAGGGTCCCTTCTTCTCCTGTAATTCTAATGCTTTAAAGACCATGTGAATATTCAAATAAAAATTGCACTTGAGCCTTGTGGAAGTTTGTATGATATATGTGAATTCTGGCAAATACAGTCTCTATATTGTTTTTAATTAATTTTTGGTGGCGCTCCATAAGTTAAGAATATGCTATCGGGGGTAAGGATAGGGTGGCTGGGTAATGGACACTGGGGAGGGTATGTGCTATGGTGAGTGTTGTGAAATACGTAAGCCTGACAATTCGCAGACCTGTACTCCTGGGGCATATAATACATATGTTAAAAAAATCTATATGCTACTGGATACTAAAGTTCAAAAACCCTCTACAAATTTAATGCCCACAATCACCATACAAGTGTGGGTTACTATTTTAGTTCTATTTTACAGATAGGGAAACTGAGGCACAGAGAAGTTAGGTAACTTGCCCAAGGTCACTTGCCAGAAGGTAGCAAAACTCAGATCCAAACCAGTTCTGATGTCAGAGCCCAAATACTTAGCCACTAAACTACTCTTCCCCAAGTGTGAATGGTACTTTGCACCAAAACCCTTGGGCCCAAGAATGGAGAGTTGGGAATAGGAAGCACACGGTGCCCTTCACAGCTTATCCTTCCCATCCTCTGTTGGATGAAATGTGCCAATGAGGGAATGGCATTACTGCTACAGTGTAAGTATCGGGGTCCTTCTGCTGACCAAGGAAGATCTAAAGTGATGTAGTTTGTAAGCAAAGAAAAATAATACTTCGATGTATTTACAACCTGCCTTTCTAAGAAAGGATTTAAGGTGTTTCACTAAGATATGTACATTACTGACAGATAAAGTAAATTAAAATAGGTAAAAAGCAAGGGAAAGGGAAAACTGGGTTACAATAGCACGGTGTGTGCACTCAACACAGGTCACGAATTTAGAGAAACTTGCCAATAACAGGCTTGACGTCTGGCTCTAACCTACGTAGCAGCCAGTGAAAACAGGGAAATGAGATTATATAGTTGATTGCTCCACCAAATACAAACAAAGTAGTTGATCTGGAGAAGCCCAGATATTTCCAGTACTAAAAACAGAGAGAAATTACTTCCATAGTCTTCCAGAGAGGATACTGTGTAATACAAGAAACAGCATCTTCAGCATGCTGGGATATCAGAGCATCCAGAAATGAACGTCAGAGACTGCTTCTTACCACATCTCTCCAAAATAAGCAAAATGCATATGAAATCCAGGACATAGACTCAGTCTCGCCAGAAATACAACTTTACTCTTTTACATGTCTTGGGGAAGTACGTTACTACAGTCTGATACGGACTGCCTAGATTTGGATCTTGGCTTTGTCACTTATCAGCTGTGTGACGTCCTACAAAACTCAAAACCTCTCTGGGCCTCAGACTTATCAATGACAAAACGGAGATAATGATAGTCACTGCCTCATGTGGTTGTGCAAGTCTCTAGTCACTACAGATAACTTGTGTAGAATAGCGTTTGGCGCACAGAAAACTCTATGGAAACTTTCATGATTATATTTATTATTCGATAAATATATTTATTTTTCAATTCCCAACTCCCCCACTGACAGCAACTTCAAGTTGACAGATTTAGGGTTCCATCTAAGTCCCAGGGAGCACGTTAGTGAACAGCCTCTGGGGGAAAAGATGCCTTGTCTTTAGTGTTATTTGTCCATGCCAGCATCTCTTGGGATTTCCTTTCTTCTGGTTCAAAGCCTCTTGGTCTAAAGAGGTGAATGTTTCCAACGACTTGCACCTTGTCAGGTACACAGAGGTCATTACAATTCTGTCCTAGGGGGAGGGGATCACAACACACTGAAGCTAACTTAGCCCTATCTGTCTCTGTCTTGCTGACTTCCCAGGCTCTACTTAGGAAAATAAACCCTATGAATTAACCTACTGGGGCCCTCTATCAAAAATCCACCTCCCACCATTGACTGAAGGAAGGGGAAACTGTGATTTACTCTCTTCCTAGACATTATCGTTCAGTCATTCATTACTTCTCCATGTGGAGATCTATTTTACCTTGGGGGCCAGTCAAAGGAAGCTTTGTATGGGTCTCATATCTTCTGCACAAATTCATGTATTCCACACTCTGACTTTTGCAACTCAGAACACAAGAACTCACACCTTTTCTCTCTCTTTCTGATGTAAGATTCCATTTTTGAGACCGTGAATGTGGACAGCTGACAGGAATGCAGGGGATGGAAGAGACTCAAAAGGTCCACAGTGTTGTGAGTAGAGGGATAAATGAAAGCTGGTTCACGTTCCCAGTATAACCAACACATAAAATTACGGCACCTTTCCTAAACACACTTCAGTTAACACAATTCTCTAGTTTTCCAATGCAATGAGGTCCATATTTGAAGTTTTCTTTTCTCCGTCTCAACCCCCAGCAGATTTTAAAGAAGACAGAAGGATGGGCAGACTGAAGAGAAGAGCAATATACTAATTACACAGTTTTTTTAAACTTAGATCATGTGCTGGTACTGGTACTTAGCTTTTTCAAAATTCTGACTAGCAAGCAGAAGTTCTGGGAGCAGCTGATCCGTCAGAAGCTCCAAATGGTCTAGTCCAATTTTCAACTCCATTTATTTCGTAAACTATCAACAAAACTAAAATAGCACACAGCAATTTCATATGAGTAACACTCAATGTTCATACCATCAGCGCCACTGAAAGGTAACTCTTTTGGGTCCTATGTTGCATCCTGATAAACTGAGAGCAAAAAAACCTGCCATCACCCGGAAAGGTCCCCAGAGATAGTTCTTTCAGCACCTTTGTTTTAGATAGGAGGAAACCATGACTGGAGGGTTATTCGAGATCGCGTCTCTTTCCTTTTATGTAAATACTTTGAGATAGAAGAGGAAAAAAATCCCGCATCCGGTCGGATAGATGTGTCAGTCCTCCTAGAATTGTGCCATGTGACAGACATACTGCCCCGATTTGTTCTGTAATTCTGCACAGTTTCTACAATGTGATTAAAAAGGTGTCTAAAGAAACCTCAACAAGCACCCCATAAAGTTGTAAATTCCTCATGGATAATAAGCATGTACGTGTCTCTCTCCCACCATACCTAGTAAAATACCTTGCAGAAAGCATACATCAAGGTGCTTCTTAATGGTAGTGATGCAGTGCTTCCATTCCCAGGGTCTGCATCTCTGTCACAAATCCCTATCCATTTAAATAGCTCTCCATTCCTAGTTATTTAATGTGTCTTAGTATAATTCCCACACCAGCTGTTGGATTCCCCCAAAGCATTTACTACATCCTACACCTAATTATGTTCTGCTCATCGTCATCGTCAAAGCTTGTCAAAGTGGAGGCATGAATATTGCCCATTAATACCTCCTTTTACACTCTTAACAGTACCCTTCTTTTTTTTTTTTTCCAATTTATTTATTTTCAGAAAAACAGTATTCATTATTTTTTCACCACACCCAGTGCTCCATGCAAGCCGTGCCCTCTATAATACCCACCACCTGGTACCCCAACCTCCCACCCCACCGCCACTTCAAACCCCTCAGATTGTTTTTCAGAGTCCATAGTCTCTCATGGTTCATCTCCCCTTCCAATTGACCCAAAAGCACATACCCTCCCCAATGTCCATAACCCTACCCCCCTTCTCCCAACCCCCCTCCCCCCAGCAACCCACAGTTTGTTTCGTGAGATTAAGAGTCACTTATGGTTTGTCTCCCTCCCTATCCCATCTTGTTTCATGGATTCTTCTCCTACCCGCTTATTAGCAGACTTTCTTGGGCTTTAAGGGCACTATTCACCTCCAGAGTGCTATGTTTTGCTACATTATGTCCAACTTTCTTCTAGAATCCATGGGTGAAAGGCTATGTACTCTACATATCATCTTTCCATGTAAAATCATAAATATTATAAGTTATCCCCCAAATTCAGAAACTATCTTTTAACCCTCTGTTCTATAACATTTCTCTGGCATGGTTTCATTGCCATTTCACATTTTGAAGTAGAGTAAAGCAGACATGCAAACTGTATCAGCACCTGAATTGTAAAAATTAAAATAACATTTTCTATGTTGTTTTAAATATTCTCCATGATGAAGGTAAACTTCATGAGAGTAAGAAAATATTGACAAAAGTGTTTACTAAGAAACTGTTCTGTATTTTAATATTTTCTAATAATCTATATTGAAAATAAAATAAAGCATTGCATTAGACGTATAGGAACATTTTACAATTTTAACACAAATAGTTTTACTCCCTTTAAGATTATCTAATGATGAAAAAAATCCTTACGCACCCTCCAGAGTTCATTATATGCATACAGAGATGAGATAGGGAAATTATTTTTACTGACCAGAGAAAAAGAATAAAAGGTTAATGTTAATAACTGTTTAAAATAGGAGGGGCGACAGAAGTACATTAAGCCAGTGCTTATTCAAAACATAATCTTATAAAAATTCCAAGAGTCTCTAAATACTCATGGAAGGTCAGGAGCAGCTGTTTCAGACAAATAGGTTTTGAATCTTGAATATATTCCCTGCAGTGATTCTTTCCATGATGGTGTGTTAGTGCCTTAGAATGACATATTTTATGGCAAACCCCTTCACAGAAAAGCTAACACTCAATAGGATAAAGTGTTTGGAACTACAACTCATAGGCTATTATCATGTTGACAGCTGAGTATTTCAAATACAGTCTATAGACATATACCATGTGAGAGTAATTCTGATTCATAATACAAACTAAAATTATACAGACGTTTGAAGCTTTAGTTTTTCTCTAATTCCAACTTTCATTGCTTTCCAGAGACTCTCCTTGGGAAAAATATTGGCATATATGTAAAAAGCAAACACATTTAAATTTTAACACACTCCATAGTCTTTAGGCTCTTAATACTGTCAAATGATCTTCAATCAAAGACCACCTGGAACACACCAGTTGTTGAACAAATGTGGGTTTATTGACCCACTGCAATGCAGGAACTGCAGGGAGTCTCAGTAAATATGTTAGAAGTAACTTAAAGGATTTGGACATCTGTTAGGTGATTTTTGGAGAAAGTTTAAAAAAGCAATACTTGAATTTATAAAGAACATGTGGTATACACACACACACACACGCACGCACACACACACACAATGGAATATTACTCAGCCCTCAGAAAGGATGAAATCTTAACATTTACATCAATGTGGATGGAACTGGAGGGTATTATGCTGAGTGAAATAAATCAATTATTTCATGGTTGACTCACAGGGAATATAAGAAACAGGGCAGAGGATCACAAGGGAAGGGAGAGAAAATGGAATGCGAAGAAATCAGAGAGAGAGACAAACCATGAGAGACGCTTGAGCAAAGGAAACAAACTGAGGGTTGCTGGAGGGGATGTGGGCAGAGGGATGGGGTAACTGGGTGATGGGCATTAAGGAGGGCACGTGATGTGGTGAGCACTGGGTGTCACATACAACTGATGAATTACTGAACTTTACATCTGAAACTAATGATGTACTCTATGTTGGCTAATTGAATTTAAATTTAAAAAATAAATTTTAAAAAATGGAAAAGAAATAGGAAATCCATAAAAAAAAAGCAGGACTTGGCTCTGGTTTGGATGCTATCAGGAAGCAGGAGTCATTCTGTGATTGGGTATCTTAAAAATTCTTATCCAGAAGGTAAGAAGAATGTGATTGGTTCATTTAAAAAAAAAAAAAAACCCAGCTGTGATTGATTTTAAAAAAGAAAAAGATGGGAAATATTTGGTCCTTCTCTGATCTTCAGAATGTACATGTCTTTGCCCAAGTTCACGTATGAGTATAGAGTGGTCTAGTTTTTGTCTAATCCATCATGATCACAGAAGGTCCTGCCTGATGTCAACAGTCTCTGAAATGTTATGTTCAGCAGTAGAACACCACACTATCAGCAATGCTTTTCTCTTTCTCAATATATAAAGAATAAGCATAAAGTGGGTGGGGTCATCATCTCCACAGATTTAAATACAGTTACAAACAAGAACACATCTCAACTTTACTGGTACTTCAGGCTCTAACCTGGGTCTGGCATATTTTTAGCATCACTCTATGTGTTAGAAACAGCAAACATCCATAACTGCTTCAACTAACTCACTTCTTCCTTCAAAAAAATCATTAATGGTTCCCAACTATAGAGAATCTCTGAAGTCCGTAATCTTAAATCTGTAAGTGGAGCATCAAGATTCAATGTCATTGTTACAAAGCTAAGGAGATAAGAATGGAAGAAGATGAAAGCTATTCCACACTCACATTACATCTGAATTTGTATGTAAAGGAGCACTTTGCAATGAGTGTTTCCTGTACATAAAAAGAACCGGTAGGCCTTCAGGAATATAGGAAAATAACAGTGAGTAAAATCAAGTCTCCAGGCCCAGTGAGCTTGCTGCCCTATGAAAGAGTTATAGTTTTATTTTCTCATTCTTCATCTTACACAGTGAAATAAAATTACATCATGGTATCAAGCCGTCAAAAGAGAAAATTAATACTGGCCTACACCATGTGTTTATGGCCAATTTTGGTCCTCACTACAATCGATGCAATTTTTTAATTAAGTTTTGGCCACTGGTTAGCTGGCTCACTGGAAGGTTTGAAGTATTTCCTTTACTTTCCACAAGCATCTCACATAAACTCAAGAGTGCAGGGACTCAACTACATTCTCAATAATGAAGAAGTGTTTTCTTTTTTATGCTGTCAGTGAGAATTTGATTTACTTTATAATTTGATATACATACATTGATTATAGATACAAAATTAAGTTTTATAAGTCACACTGGTATCATGAACTGCAATTAAATTTTATCACTAAATTAAAATTGGCTAACTGTGGAAATTAACAAGTTATTTTTAAAAATAATATGAATAAAAGTTTTGGGGGGTTTTTAACTATTTACATTCCATTTAAAAACATGAAGTGGTTCCAGATTGTTATTTCACAGGAAAATAACATATAATTATTGACCAGATTTTTCAATATATATTAATATCTATTCTATCTACCTTAATCTATCCTTTGTAAGATTAAGCCTCTTAACTAAAATTTCTTGAAAATTTTATTTTAAACCAATTAGAATAGTACCATATTGCAGAATATCTTTTCTTTCTTTTTATTAAATTCATTACTACTTACAGAGATTACCATCTTTCCCAAACCTAGACACACATATATTAAATAAAACTTCCCTAATAGTTTTCTATCTGTAATGATATGGTGCTTTATTATTTCATTATTTATTTTTATTTTTATTTTTTCAGAGAGAGGCAGAGGGGAAGAAGGGAGAGAGAATCCTAAGCAGAGTCCATACCTAGTACAGAGCCCGACATGGGACTTGATCTCACTACCTTGAGACCATAACATGAGCTGAAACCAAGGGTCAGATGCTTAACCAACTGACCCACCCAGGTGCCCCTCATTATTTTTTTTAATGCATATACTCACATAATTTAGCCTTATCTGCTACTTACTCACTCGCTCACAAAGTAAACATTTACTGAGTGTCCTCCAACAATTTGTAAAAAATTATGTGGAACAGAGCAGTTAAAACAAAACACAGCATCTCTTCTTAAGGAGTATGCAATCCAGGAGGTGAGAGTAAGACATGTACACAAATATTAAAAGAAAGCAGTAAACAGTAGTTGTCATTATAGATAGGGACAAAATCTTCCAGGGGTTCGGACAGGAGAGAGGTTCCAGGCTGGAAGTATCATGGGAGTTCTCATGGGAGTTCTCACAAAAAGGGACATATCTTAAATATGCATTAAAGTATAGGATTACAGATAGAGATTTAGGATATCTAACTGTGTTCCTTGGGGACCCACATCTCCCTAATTCTCAGATCACCCCCAGTTCTTCTTCACATTCAATACTATCAAGTTTCCATTGACCTAGGCTTGTACAGTTCACCTTTCAAGTCTAAATACAAGGTTCATTGCATCTAATTATCTTAATTTTATCTGGTTTTTCCAGCCAATATCCCAGGTTATAGCAACACTTATGTAATAAAAAAGTATCATATTGAATGCAATATGCAATGTGGCAATAATTTTGAATCTAAATTTTGGTTTTTAACTCCATCTGGGAGTTATCTTTCCCTGGTTTCCCATAACTGCAAATTTGGTAAACACACCTTTTACGTATTCATCCAAAGGGATATTAGACACTCATCAAGGTGCTCAAATGTTAAGAAAACCAAACTGTTTGAGAGGTGGGTGTGTATAAAATGTGCTTAAGGATTTGTGCCAAAAATATCTTATTATGTATCCATCCATTAACTTATTTCTCTATCCAATAAATGTCTCTTGAGTACCTATTAAGTATCAGATATTCTTATGACTCTTTCAGGACTGACAGACTCCTTACTCGCCATTCTAGTAGAAGGTGAAAATGAAATAGAGAAAATTGATCAAGCCACAAATGAATAAAGAAACTATATACACAAATAAAATTATTGTTATAAACAATCATGTTACAAGTACTGTGGAGATAGCCAAAATAGAACAATGTGTAATCATGACATGTTGTTTATTTGAGAAGTGAGAGAAGCCTCCTTTGATGGAGTGACATTTCAGGAGGGATCTAAGTGATGAGAAGAAACAACCATACAGTGATGAAGGGGTAGACTGTTTAAGGTAGAGAGAAAACCCTACCATAGAAATGAACATCATCCCATGTTGAAGAAGAAAGCATGGCTGGAGTGCAGAGATGAGGGGAGAGAGGTGCAGGAGGAGGACAGAGAGATAAACAAAGAATATAGATTTTATCCTAATCGCAGAGGGAAGCCATTGGTGAGATTTAGGTGGGTGGAGGACGTGATATGAATTCTCTTTTAAAAGAATATTCTGGATGCTAAACACAATGGATTTTAAGGAAGTAAAAGTAAAATTCAGAGAAACCATGTTGGACAGCAATAATCTAGGCAAGAGAGGATGATGATGGGTGGACTCAGAAAATATTATACAGATTTGGGGCGCCTGGGTGGCTCAGTGGGTTAAAGCGTCTGCCTTCGGCTCAGGTCATGATCCCAGGTTCTTGGGATGGAGCCCCGCATCAGGCTCTCTGCTCAGCAGGGAGCCTACTTCCTCCTCTCTCTCTGCCTGCCTCTCTGCCTACTTGTGATCTCTGTCAAGTAAATAAATAAAATCTTTTTTAAAAAAAGAAAATATTGGGGCGCCTGGGTGGCTCAGTGGGTTAAGCCGCTGCCTTCAGCTCAGGTCGTGATCTCAGAGTCCTGGGATCGAGTCCCGCATCGGGCTCTCTGCTCAGCAGGGAGCCTGCTTCCCTCTCTCTCTCTCTGCCTGCCTCTCTGTCTACTTGTGATTTCTCTCTGTCAAATAAATAAATAAAATCTTTTAAAAAAATATTTTTTTGGCTTGGCGGGACTTATTATGAAATGGATATGAGAGGAAGAGACAGAGAACAATACTTTCTTAACTTAAACCAACTTAGTGTGTTGAGGAATTTGATGTGAATTAAGCGGATAGGAACAGCTCTGTGTGACAAATGATAAAGAGCTGTTCTTAGGATACATTAAATTTGAGATGCTTATTAGAGATCAATGAGAAGTTTTAAAGTAGAAATATGGAAACAAGAGTTGGAAGTTCCAGAGGACAAGTCATATCTGGAAATAAAGATCTGAGTGCCTTTCCCATACAGATGTCATTTAATGCTATAGGATTAAAAAGTCAAACCTAAAGAGAAAGCATATCCTTAGAAGAGAAGAGGGTATAGGAGGATCTTCAGAAACTCCAATAATTAGATATTGAGCAGAGGAGAGATTAATCAAAGAAACTGAAAAGAAGCAGCCAGTCAAATAAGATGAAAACAAGGACAGTGTGATGTTTTCAAAGTCAAGAAAATAAGTACTTCAAGAAGGAAGGAGTAGTTTGTGATGTTGAACAATGCTGAGAGATAAGAAAAGAAGTGAAGATTGGATTGGACCACATGGAAGTCATTTGCAACCTTAACATCAGGGAGTTAAGCGCTAGGGAAAGGGATCTCAATGTGGATGGAGTTGAGTAGACTACTGGGAATAGGAGATGAGAGAATGGAAACAAGATCAGAGACAACAATTTCAAGAAGTTTTACTGTGAACAGGGCACAGAAAAGTGCAACGATATATGGAATCAAGTAAGGATATTGTGATTGATGATAACAAAATGTATTTTTATTCATATAGGAATAATCTTGTATTAATAGAGAAATGTTACAGAACAAAGAACAGATAAACTATAGGAGCAAATTCTTGGACCTGATCAATTCCAGAGAGTAACAGAACAGTTCACCTCAAAAGTTACCTAGGGCTACGGCTATAGGCTAATTTTCTTTGAGTGTGTACTTTTGTGCACATATTAACAGACTGATAATTGACAGAATAAAAAAATACTTATGCCTATAGTATCTAATCTGCATGCCAAGGCCTTGCCTGCCTCTTTAAAAACTCCTATCTTTACTACACTGCCCAACAAGGGGAAGGGACTCTCATCTGCTTAGTTACATTCCAGGACACTGACTCTGCCATATTACCAGTGGGCAGAATCAATGGCTACCCAAAGGTCATACAGAATAGGTGTGATCCCCTCCTTGGCTTCCTCCTCTTTTGTTACTGCGCTGGTAAGAGACCAAAGGTTTAGTCCGTCCAATCCTCCCTCTCCCATTCTCCTCCCTTTTCCTGTCTTTTGCTTTCCTGATGAAAATCTTCCCTGCGGGTAGAGGGCTCCAGGCAACTCTTTTCTCCCCTTGACTCTCTTCTTCTCTCTCATACACCCACCCTAAGAAGTAGTTGGTAATCCCATGGCTTTTTTTCCATCAATGGAAACCTTGTTTGATTTCTCTCCAGCAAATCCTTTCCCCACCCCCCCCCGAAGGGTAATAAATCCTAAAATTCAGATTTGGGCGTAAGACCTAATAGGTCAATTTTTTCCTACTGGAAAAATGGATTAGGAAAAAATTCAAGGATTTTAGGTAATTTTTTATAATTTTACCTTGGAAAAATATCAAGTAATAATGACAAAATAGCAGCTCCAAACTCATTGCCACAAAATACTAATAAAGTTATCATGGGACACTGTGTCAGAATACTTAATCAAAATCAAGTTACACTATGTACACCAGGAACAAAATCACAAACGATTCATAGCCTGGGTTCTGATGAAGGAGTCCCTGGGTGGTAAATTAGGAACAGAGCCCGTATTCTTCCTAGGAAGTTAGAAGATCTGAAGGAAAAAAGTTGTTGTCTTTACTCCCATAAACTTGAACCACTCTATAGAGGACAAGATTGGCCAATCCAGGATTTTCTCCCCGACTCTGATTCACTTGTTAACTGGTCACCACTCTGGGTGGTTTCCCACTTCTAGCCACTGCTTGCTGTTTCAGTGCCTGTCCACTTGGCCAAACCTTTGTTGTTCTCCGCATCTAACTCCCTTATTAAAACAAAAAACAAACAAACAAACAAACAAAAAAATTCATATTTAAGTAACTTGGTAAAGTTTTCCTGAGGTTTCTTAAAACCATTGATAAGTATCTGTGGACCCGTGAGGACTTTATTTAGCTAGTGGTGCATCTTTTATGAATAATTTTATAAATAATTCGTATTACAACATTTTCTCTATTAGGAAGTTTTAACCAAGACTAGTTTATTGTGTGCAAATTTCTTGAGATTTGGGGCTCCATCATAGTTCTGTCAAAATTTCTATTTATTATTTGAAAGAGATTGTGTAGATCATATATACCGAAAGCCCCCAGACAGGAAGATAATGGACACCCCATACTTAAAAGAGTTCCATTTATATATTAAAGTTTGCCAATGCCAGCATTTGAATAACCTTTTATTTTTATTTATTTTATTTTTTTTACACAATCTCCAGTTCTTTCCTTCCTTTATCATGACTTTCTGCCGTCCAGCCCAGGTGTTGGCTATTCCAGTGATTAGATCAAAGATGACCTTTTTGTGTGAAGACAGAGGTAAAGAAAATACTTATTAAAAGTCTCTGCCTTTTGTATGTCATCAGTTAAGAGTTTTCCTTTCCCATCTGATAAAGGAACAATGTTCTCCTTTATCATTTTCCCGAGTTTTAATGTATTTAAAAGAAAAGAATGCAGTGTTCGTTTTTTTCTTTGTTCTTTCTTTATCTCATTTCTTTTGTTTTATTTTGTTGTAGTTGTTGCTTTTCTATGACTTAAAATGCAATTCAGGTACTAATTGCAATTTTTTTTGGCCAAATAATCTACCTTCCATTTTTGTAGCCTTCATGACTTATATTTTTAAAGCATTTTATTTATCCATGTGACATCTCTTTTCCTCTGGTATTCCTGAATACCAGGTTCATCAATCTGGTATTGATGAAATGGACACAAAAATGGACACAAAAGTATCCATAATTATGGCACTGGTAGAAGTCACCACCTTATGAAATCTAGACTACTCTTCTTCGGATCCCTTTAAGTGACAGTTTGAAATTAAAAGAGAAAAAAGTGTCCTGGTACTTCAACAGAGCCTTAAGAAACAGACAGAAAGGAAAATAAAATTGAAAATGGACTTAGAAGGCAAGGTCTGTCAAAAAGAGGTAAAAATGGTTTCTAGGGGTACCTGATAAAAAGGAATGTTGTGAAATATGAATGAGGGTTCAGTGAATGGCTGGTTAAACTGAGGAGGTGAAAACCAAAGTATGGGTTTCCTCGACCTTTTGCAGGTCCTTTGTTTCCATGTTTAGCAGACAAAAAAAGATCCACAAAGATTATATAGTAAGAATAGAAGATCAAGACAACTGGCCAAGGAGAAGTCTTCTGGCCATCGGGACAGTAATGGACTTCTTGTTTCCCTAAGGCTTAAAGAGGAAGATGGTGAAATTTAACAGCATGCTGGTCAGAACACTTAGTGACCTTACGTATATGAAGGGGGAGATGATCTATGGATTTTGAGTATTATTCACACCTGGAACTTTTTTCCACCATTTTCTTCTACATTTACTGAACTCTCTTATTTACATGCTTTCAGTTACATTCTATTCTGATCATTATCATCAACCTTACTTTTCTTCCAGTTATAATTCCTAGTATGTCACACTCCTAATGGATAAAATTTAGAAGAGCTTTCTTTTCCTACTTTCTTTCTCCTCTTTATATATCACAATATTATCTCCAACACAATTCAAGGATATGTTTGGTAACTTGCAAAGTTCATTGTCCTTCAAGAAAATGTTTGAGGAGAATTTTCTATTGCTGTTAGGCATACACAGATATAAACCTATTTAAATTAACCTTAGAACTTCATAGTGAACATTGTACTCTAGTATCTCAATCATAGTTATTCTGGTCTTTGGATATCTGTGTACCAAGATTTCCATCTACCTATAAAGTTCAGTACACATTTATGATTACTATTATCATTATTATTATTACTAGTAGTAGTAGTAGTAATTTTACTTGCTAGTTGCATTTATTTTTTTCTACCTTTTATTGAGTATATTTTAAATCTTCAGAAAGTTACAATACTTACATAATAAACACCCATACATTATTCACCTAGAATTACAACTGCTAACATTTTGCCACATGTGCTTTATGTCTTTCTCAGTAATAAAAATATCACTGTTATCATTTTGCTAAACCTTTTGAAGTAAGTTGCAAGCTTTATGGCCCTTTATTCTAAGTATTCAGTATGTATCGTAAGAACAAGGACATTCTCATATGCAACTATTGTACATTTCACTAATTAAGGATAATTAATGTTGGTAGACATAACTATGTAATATATAGTCAATTTTCTAATACATAGCCAATTACATAACTATGTAATATATAGTCAAATTTTGCTGGTTATCCTAATAATGTCCTTTATAGCACCTTCTTTCTACAGTTAACAGTCTAACCCAGCATCATATTCTATTCTTACATAAGAGTATCATCTTTTTTTTTCATAGCATATACAAATTATCTATATTTTAATTTCATACCTCCAGCCATAACTCCATAACTTAATATTCCTGTTCATTTACAAATTTCCTGAATTTAAAATCATATAACCATTTGAGGGGTCTATATCCTGGTCTGTTTTCCTTTATTGCCTTCTGATGGCTCTAAAAAGCCTATGCCTTTAGGTAGATAACCTCTGTAACCCAACTTAACCACTTAATCTGGTTTTCTTCCCCTAAGTTTACAAACTCTTCTTAAAGTTCCCTTCTGTTCTTGGATGTGGACAGTATAATTACCTCTGCATTATTACTAGGAAAGTATACAGATCCACATCATTAAATCCATTTCCTGAAAGTACCAATCCTTGACAAATTCAACTCTTTGGACGATGGAGAGACTGACTACTAGTCTGTTTCCTATCTCCGTCTCCTTGCTGTAAACATTTTCTGACCAGCTCCTCATATGCCTTGGCAATATCGCCATGGTGTGTGGACATAGGCTCACACACGCAGGAAGATCCAACAGTATTAAATAGAGGCTTAACACTTCTGGGGTTTTAGGAAGCTCTACCTAACATCTTGAATTGCAGGGGTCCATGACTTGCAAAATACATGCATGCACAACCTCTTATGTTATCCTCTCATGATGCTGTTTCACATCACAAAATAAGTTCCATTATTTCCCCCACTATGCCATGCCTGTTCTGCCCTTGATTTACTTTGCACTGTTGTTTTAAGGAGTTGTTCTTCAGTAATTTACTGGTGGTCCCCCTAAAAGGTGGATCAAAACTTCAAACGAGTACACAGATTTCCTCTCACTTGTAACCACACATTTTAACATATTACTGAGGTTATTTCTCAAAAAATTTTAAGCAAAATTGACACTGATAAAATCACCAAAGAAAATGTGTAATGGTCACTACTGCAATCCTAAATACTTATAGACATACTATCATAAATGCGTATTTATTATTTTAATATCTATTCATATCCTTCAGTGAAATTTTCTAAAATTATAATCCCATGATATCATGTTGACTTTCTCCATAGTTACACACTGGGGTCATTTAGACAAGCCACATAGGACAGGTCCTTTCCAGAAAGAAAGAAACTCTTGGCTTATTGGATAGAAATGTTACAAATTATCCATCCAAAGCACAGATCATAAACTTGACCCCCTTTTTAGATTTTTATTAGTACTGAAATAATTGATACTGACAGAACAAAGAGAGGATTCTTACAACCATAAAAATCACTTTGCTGCTACCAATATAACTGAATCCTACCTCTAATGGATTATGTGGCCAGGCCAGCCTCATAATAACATTTAGTAACTACCTCTGTCCATATGCTGGTGTTCAATGGCCAAAGGCCCCATTTAATTAAGAAGATGGATTTATATGTGCTAATAATTCAGGTTACAGCTTTGAAAGCCTAGTATTATTCAAGCAGAAGAAAAAATCTTTTTAGCCTAACCACTTTTTTTCTTACTGAGTATACTTACCATTTCTGTAAGACATCTGATTTAAAGTATAGTTATAATATCAGATATGCTTTAAATATATGAAAGCATAATATTATTTAGCACATGTTTATAAAATTCACATCAGGATAACTGCCTTCAATTTTAAACCAGACTCTCTTAACAAAGAGGGATTATTAATCTTGTGAAAACCTGATGTTGAGATAAATCTACTTATCAGACACAGACATGGAAAAACATAGCCAGTTTAACTTAGGAGCAAAGTTATCTAGAAATAACTTAATGGGCCCCATCATATGTGGTTTTATATATTTTATTATTTGCTCTGGTCATAAATCATGGCAAGTATACCCCTGGCTAAAACATCTTCTGGGAATAAAGCTCTTTCATTGCAAAGTTAATGTTAAAAAGTACTTTGTAAATCAAATGAAACAGAACCACTGAGATTCAGAGCCATGAACTTCAAAAAGTTCCTAGGTCAAAACCACACATTGCCTCAAGCTAAACAAAGATAATAATAGAAGTGACCAGTCCCAGACAATGGAGAGATGTATTTTTGTGGAGCAACTATTATCCACCAGGCATTTTGATGATCTGAGCCAACACAACAGCACACTAGACGGTTCTACTCAACTTCCCACCCCTGAAGTGACCACTCCCTTCACCTAAGATGCTCCTGGCATTTCCAGTTCTCTTATCTGTACCTATCCCTCTTTATCTCTTTCTCTCTCTCTACTACTAGAAGGTAAGAGGATCTGAGTTCAGGCATTTACAGCCTCTTGATTGACCTACTAATATAGACATATTAAAATTAGATAAGAAATGTTCATCCAGTATTTATGATCTAAATTTTTTGTCTCTATTAATGGAATAAAAATAAAGAGTCCATTCAGCTGAAGATAGATGAAGACCATTCCTGGAATTGTGGTTAATAAGGATTATTTGCTGACAATTGCTTCTTCCAGAATCCAGAGCTGTGGCCCAAAATCCCTCAGCATGCTTCCTTCCTCTAGAAATATTTCCTTCCTTCCCAGAACACAAGTCAAGTCCACACCTCACTTACTCTCATATTAGCCAACCCCGCTTTTCTCTCCCCCACGGTAACATTTATGGACACCAGCAATAACAACTTGGAAAAGAGTAAGAGGATGCATGCGTTCCACATTTTTCTAGATATGACAAAATACAGTCATTTTGATAGTGGGAGTTTAGAGAAAAAGAACTGGAGTAAAAGAGTTAACATAGTCTTCCGTGTCATAATAAAATGAATAAATTTATTCAGAAATAAAATAAAGGAAGAAAACACTGTGCTTGCCCCACTTGCTTTGTACTTAAAGTCAAGCATCAATATTTCAACTTAATTTCTGAATGCCTACAGCACCCACATTAGCCTGATTAGGCTCAGAGTGGTGAAAGAATATGGACCAGGAGATTAAAATCCCAGGGCCTTATATTAATTTATACAGTTTTAATAGGAAATACTAGCAACCACAGCAATTACCGTTCATCTCCTTAAAAAAATTATCCTTATCGTATGTTTATCCAACTTCCCTACTTTATATTTAATATAAAAATATTCTCAGTATGGGGCACCTGGGTGATTCAGTCAGTGAAGCACCTGGCTCTTGATTTCAGCTGGGGTCATGATCTCAGAGTCATGAGATCGAACCCTACATCAGGCTCGGTGCTGGACATGGAGCCTGCTTAAGATTCCCAGCCTCCCTCTCCCTCTGACCACCCCATATGCCCACTCACACATGTGCATGCTCTCTCTCCCTCTCAAATAAATAAATAACAATTGAAAAGAATATATTCTTAGTATGATGTCTATCTAACTTAACTTTCATGCAGAGATTTAATATCTCTTCATAGTCTCTTTAATAAAGAATTATTTGTGGAAACTACACAAATGGTTCTGTTGAGAGATGTGTCTCTCAGTCAGTGATTCCTCAGTCAGTGTCTGGAAATCTTCGCTTCTAGATCTCTGACTACCTACCAAGAAAACTACCCTAGATTATAGGTAGGAAGTCTAAGGGAGGTAACTCTATGTTGTACAGCTTGCCCGCTGATCAAATTATGCAAAGCACCATAACATCCATACACCATTAAAGGGCAACTGACATCAATTCAGTGTTTTCCCAAGTCAGTATGTCATTCTGCATTCAAAATTAGCATGGACATTTATTTTGAGATATTATAGTATCATTTGGGTATCTAATGGGATGCTTGGATTTTAACCACTAATCAACCAGCACGACTGGATTAACTAAATGGTAAATTTATAAAGATGATGTCAGTCTTATACCTTAGCATTAACAGAGGCTGAAATTATTGCCGGGGTATCAGAAATCATCAATCATCTTGAAAAACTGAGTATTCCAAAGAGCATGGTAAACTAAATGAAAGGAGCAGTTAAATCAAGTTGTCTACATTTAAAAGTGTCTACATTTTTAAGCCCATACAGCTGAGTAAAGTGTTTGTGGCTGAGTACCTCAGTCTTTCTCCTGGGAGAACCACTCTGAATGGACTTAAAGATAATTTTTTTTTTCTCCACCTTTAAAAAGCAATATGGGGAGGGCGCACTGGGTGGCTCAATGGGTTAAGCCTCTGCCTTCTGCTCGGGTCATGATCTCAGGGTCCTGGGATCGAGTCCCGCATTGGGCTTTCTGCTCAGCGGGGAACCTGCTTCTCCCCCTCTCTCTCTGCCTGCCTCTCTGCCTACTTGTGATCTCTCCCTGTCAAATAAATAAATAAAATCTTAAAAAAAAAAAAAAAAAAAAACAATGAGTTGACTCTGGGCCTTCTCCCCACTCTATTTGCTTAAAAACAACAACTAAAACACCTAAAGCTAATTCCTGCATGTTGGTCTTACTGGATGGATATCTGAAAACGCTTTCCCACGGCAAAGAGCATCCTTTTTAAACCCAAATTCCATTACTTACATTGGTCACTTCTACAAACTACTTCAGAGATTATGCATTATATTTGATCACTTATTTTAAATACTGAAATTGAATATCTGATAATGAAATTTATTTTTCAATTTGTTACCCTAAGAGAGGTTTACCAACCACTGGAAGGAATTTTATCTGATTCCAGCAAACACATTCTGAGCGATTCAGGTGTGGAATTTCTAGTCCTCAAATCTAAAGCCCTGTCTTTGATATCACCCTTTCAAATCAAACAAGATTTCTTACATTAACCATGGGAAGGGCAGACTTGCAAACTGAAAGGCCAGGGATGTGCCATTCAGCTACTACTGGCTCTAAAATTACTGGATATTAGCTTTATCCTGTGAGTTATGAGAGCCCCATAGCTCACACTGAAAACATGCCAAATACCCTAATGCCTAATAAATAGGAAAGGGCAGGCCAGGGCCCTCTGTATCCCCACTCATAAACTAGGTTGGGCCCATCAGAGTGAGTATAAAAGGAAAAGCTGAAAGCAAGCTGAGATAACAGGGCCCAGGACAGAAACGTTCAATGGAGAAATGAGGTGGAAGGAGAAGGAGCCAAAGAAAAAAAAAAAAAGGAAGGACTAAATGGGAGTCCAATAAGAACAGTAATGATCAGTGCCTTCAAGGCCAAAGACCAAGGCTGTGAGACATCAGACCTTCAGAGTCAAAGCCAGCTTCTAAGAAGGCATGATACAATAAATGGATCATAGCTGGATATTGTTGTTGCTTAAGTAAACAAAATAATTTATTTTTATAATTTGTAGAGGATTTTATAATTTTTATATTTTTATCTTTATATATTTATTTAATTTTTATATTTTATAATTTTATAATTTATAATTTGTTGAGCATTTTATATGAGCTCTCACACTGGCATTGGTCAATGGAACACATCATTGTTGACCCTGTAAAATCAAGTATCCACGTCTTTGGTACTCTTGCATCATGGATATATAGAAAGACTTATCAAAACATTCACACTCTCTACATTTGATTATATTTTAGTTTGGAGGTTAAAACTTCAGGCATTTTAGTCACAGTGAAATAGGGTTTTCCAATCTCTTTAAGGGACTCTGACACTTTAGTTGGATTTAAGATCTTTACTAATTTGTACTCAAGATGAGTACATATAAAATTTCCCTGAACCTCTTTCTTTTCCCTGAACTTTTCTTCCTGATTATAATTTAAATAAAATGTCCCATAATTAATTTTCAGAATGTAAATGTCTCACTCCTACTTGCCATGAATCATTTTTTAATTGCCCTATTTCTTGACCTAGTAATTTTTGCTTGTCTGAATTACTTTAGTTCTCCCACAATCAACCAATCTGGACAATATGCCATAAAAATATAAAAATTTAAAGTGTATCTTACAAACCAAAGTGTATCTTACAAACCAAATGATCAGTGTATCTTACAAACCAAAATAGAAAGCTATTTTTTATAAATACACTCAATTATCATTTTATGGATGCCTTTATCTAGCAACCATCTATTCAACCCTGGAATAAGAAAGCTTCAAATGAGTCTTACATATGGGGAATAATGTTCCCATACTACACATATCATGAAGATCGTCTTAGTAAAAGGTAGTTCATACATATCAATAAATAAATATGTTTTCAGTGTCCCCAACTTTTGAATAAACAGGATACAAATAAAAATCTTCATTTAGTACCAGAATTCTGGATTCAAGCTAAAACCAGCATACAATTGGTACTGATTTTGCCTACAACATACCCTTCTCTCGTTTTTTTTCCAAAAAAAGATTATTTTAACATAATTTTCCACAATATGCAAGTGGACAAGATAGGCTGTAAAGCACACACTGATAAATACCTATCAATTATATAAACTAATTTTGAGAAAATTAGAGAAAGGAAAAATTGATTTTGGACAATGGATCTTCTTCCTTCCTATTCTCTCAAAGCAGAGGTCCCACACAGCTCCTTAGAATTCCCTATGTCCCTATGTCTTCACCAAAGCTATCTGGCTTTTCTACTCCTTTGCAAATGTCTTTTATTACTGCACCCTCCACCAAATATTAGCACATGGCCTCATGGCAAGAGTAAGCACGTCAGGGTAGAAACACAGTGGCACAGGGAGTTAGAACTGGGTTTGTATCTCAGACATGCTCTTTATTCCTCTGAGCCTAACCTGGAGTATCACTATGAGGGCAATACGAGATAACCTAAATTAGAGCATGTATCACAATACCTATGATCGGCACCCAAAAAATGTAGTTTTCATTGTTCCTTCCTTCATTGAAAAAAATAAACACGAAGTTCAAAAAAGCCTTGTTATACAAATATTTTAAAATCAAATAATTTAGCCATGCTTCCACCTTAGAGCAACTGTATCAAATGATCTTTTCAAAGGCACTCTTGGTGATAGAGCCACACACAATGGACGAATTAACATGTTTTCTATATATTTGTCAAGCCAAAGAAACACACATATATCTAAGACTCTACTAGCATCATAAATGAAATGAATAATTTAAATAACAACTTAAAATTTTATCAAAGACATAAATACATACTAAGAGATAGTTCAGTGAACATGTAATATCCAAGAAGCCTGAGTTTCAAAGTCCTTGAACATATAAATATGATTGAAGATACACTTGAATGTGTATCTTAGTAAAAGGTAGTTCCACAAATCCCTTGACAAAGCATACAAGCAAAAAAAATATCAACCAAGAGTTCCTTCACCCATGGGAGGTGTCTCAGCACCTTCCAAAGCTCTAAACAGAGCTGCTCAATTTGGAAATATTGTCGGATGATAAAATCAGCAGTTACACTAGAAGAAAACAAAGCAAAACAAAACTTTTATTTGTGACTCCAGACCTAGGGTTATTCTCCTGAGCCCAGGGAACTCCATGCCAAAATTCTGGGATTCAATCAATCAAATGTATCAAATTTAAGTTTAATGGCACAAGATGCCAATATTATAAGTGGGTTAATGAAAAGAGCTACCTTCACTTTGGGACATACTCAGTCTTCCCCCACATTGATTCACTCATAGAGGAAAGCCCTTTTGAGGAAAAAACAAAAACAAAAACAAAAAACAAAAAAACTGTGTTTTACTTACATAGTTTGCCTTCTCCACCCTCCAAGAGTCTAGCAGTATGATACAACCAGGCATTTAAATGACATCAGTAAAATTAAAATAAATGAACATAATAAACAGAATGTGACAAAAACCAAAGCATGATAAAACGGAGTCCTTCTAGATGAAAAGAGCTTGTTATCATCACAGCATCTCGGTATCACTAATAGTAATAACCCTCCAGGGCATTATAACTTCCCAGCCAGTATCAGACATAACACAAATTCAATACAATCAGTTAGATGTAAAATACAGACTTAGTAGCACCAATATAAAGATCAGTCAAGCCAGATCCAGTAGAACTATTGCTACTCCACAATATTTTACACAACCTAAAGTAGAGAAAAGACTTTGGTAGGGTAAATTCTACCTTTACCTAAATAAAAGTAAAATATGATTTTACTTCTAGATGCCCTGGAGGTTATAACTGAGTCTCAGCTCTGAGCTACACTAAACTGGCAAAGCCAAAAATTCTCCTCCTATACTCTACAACATACTGCAGGGCTTCCAGGATATTATACACACACATTCACATATGCAGAATCAATTATAGCCAAGCTTGCAGTTTCTATAAAGCATTATTATAAAAAGTTCATTTTCAGAAACAATTTATATAATTTTAAGAGTTGACATAATCTCCATATGTTTTTCTTATTAACATAGTATTTGTCTTCTCTCTGTTAAACCCTGAGGCAACCCAGGCTGCCTGGGGAGGTATAGGAAAAGGAACATACAGGGCAGATGACACACAGGAGAAGGACCTGTGGGAGGAGGACATGGCTCCCCGTCACGTGGCAAAGAGGATGAGAAAGGCCACCATCAGGCACAAGAGCCCCATGGTGTCCAAGAGGGCAAAGCCCAGAATGGTGTAGGGGAAGAGCAATTGCTCCAGAGAGGGGTTCCTGCCATAACCAATGATGAGGCTCCCAACACAGCCCCAGAACCAACCACCCCTACCATGGCAGCTCCAGCCCCAGCGCCGTCGGCTGCTGGGTCCATGCCCCGTGAAATGACGCTGGTTCAGAAGCCGTAGTTAGGAATCAGTGAGGTCAGGGGACGAGGGGCTGCCAAGCTGCTGAGGTTCTCCTCTGTCAGCATCTCCAGTGGGTTTAGCTCCACTGCAGACAGTGATCAACTCAACAGCTGAGAGGTTCTCCTCACCAGCAACGGGTTGGAGACAAACTTGGTGCAGGTGGACATTTTTCAGGAGATTGGGGAAGGGCTCTGGCAGCAGAGGTGCTCCCGGTGCAGAGAAGACAGAGAGCTGCTGTAATCCATATTTTTAAGATTTTTATTTATTTATTTATTTGACAGAGATCACAAGTAGGCAGAGAGGCAGGCAGAGAGAGAGGGGGAAGCAGGCTCCCTGCCGAGCAGAGAGCCCGATGCGGGGCTCAATCCCAGGACTCTGGGATCATGACCTGAGCCGAAGGCAGATGTTTAACCCACTGAGCCACCCAGGCGCCCCTGTAATCTACATTTTTAAATGACACTAATTACTGACCTTATTTATTGATTTGACAGAGATCAATATACGGCCAACACATTTACATAGCAAACTATGAACACGAAGATCTCAAGAAATGGTCGAGTTACTTTACAAGTCCTGTATTATAACTAATACAGAACTCCATGTCGCTATCTAGCACCTCGATATGGAAAAACAATTAATTATTTGGTATGGGGATTAGAAATCCTCTGCTCATTAGGAAAACATCAGCCTGATGGAGTAGTTCAAGCAATCTGAGATTTGACTGATTCTGCGGAGAGTTTCCTGTATGAAGACAGAACACAGCCATGCGCGGAAATGAAACGCACCTAAATGCCAAGACCCGGCCAGAATAAGGTTGCTCTACAGTTGCTTTTGTTCTCTGCTGGGTGGGAAGGGCTCAAAGCTGAATAAAGCACACACGTGCTCTTAGAAGAGGCTGTGGAATTTCCATTGCTTATCACAGCGATCTAGCTCTTTTGTTTGCATTTTAATCAGCTCAGATGAATCAGTTGAGAATACACTTCAAAATACAAATGAAAATTGTGCAATAACCCATATTTTAAAAAAACTTGATTCGGTTTGTCTGCGTTTTATGACAATGGGCGAGAGATCAGAAATCATTAGAGATAGCTTGTTCAATTGCAATACAGAGGATAGGTTTATCTGATAATGATAGGAGCTGGACTCCACAGCTCCTCAGACAGAAGCTTTTAGACGTTAGCATATATAAGGTTTACCTGGAGAGGAGGGTGTTACTCTGTATATTCCTGAGCTCCAGCCGGAGCTTCCGGGTTAGGAGGTCTGGGGTAGAGCCCACAGATTTGTTTTGCTAACCGGCTTCCAGGTGTTGTTGATTGATTGGTTTTGGTCCTTGAACCAACCACACTTCGAGGAACACCACTATATTCTGTCCCTCGCTCTGGGATTGGCTGCCTTTGAATTCCAGGATTCCCCACCATAATCTAGCTCTGGCCACAGCTGAGTCACATGAACAACCCGAGCAACAGTTTGCCAATATGCATTAAAAATTAATCTTGAAATACTTCAGCCTTATAGTTAAGAACCCCCCCCCCCGAATGCTGATTTGCTAGCTCTAGTGTTGTGACACACTAGATTATCTCCAATTATCTCCAGGGGTGATGTAAGAGTTTCATAAAATACTTTGACTCCATTTTAATTGAATGAGGCTCACATCTGGAAAATGAATGCAAAATTTGTTGGTTAAAGTGAAAGTAAAGAACAGCTGAATCCATTAACTCTGCTCTTATAACCTAAAGCTCTTTGCTTAATTTTGTTAAATTCATTGAGGATTTTGCTTTTAACTTGGACCTTGGGCCTCATTCTAACGGAGCAGTAAAATGCTGTGGTCAAGTTGCGAACTATTTATGGAAGGGTAATTACAAATACGCAAAGGCTCTGATGAACCCAGTAACAGGCAGAGGCATGGTGGCAGCGCCATTCCATGGGTAAAGAGACAGATGACTTACACGTCCTTCCTTTCACTAACATCTTAGCTCCAAAATGAGTTATTGAGAACTAAAATGATAGTCCTTAAAAACTGATGATTTATCTCTTCAAGCGAATGGTAATTATCTTTTAAAAGAAAATTTTTTTCCCAAGTGGCAGAAAATCGCTCTAGAAACAAACATGAAACATAATCCCCAAGTCTTTGGCGGGGGGAGCTTATTCTAAATGTATGAGAAAATATTATTCCATACTTTCCCCCAAAACATGTATGCAGCTACTTAGGAAGTTCTAATATACAGTCTGCTTTTTAAAAGTCAAACGAGACACGATATAAATGCCTATCACCCACTTACCACCACGCTATGAGATTGAGGGTTTACGAAAAAGCAAAAGGGGCATAAGGACTCTTTTTTCTTCTGTTATTAAAACACACGTTCTTCATAGGGAGACAAAGCTAATCTATTAGGAAAAACATAAAATATAAAATATAAAAAAATATATAAAATATAAAAAAATGCCAAGGGGTGCCTGGGTAGCTCAGTGGGTTAAAGCCTCTGCCTTCAACTCAGGTCATGGTCCCAGGGTCCTGAGATTGAGCCCTGCATTGGGCTCTCTGCTCAGCAGGGAGCCTGCTTCCTCCTCTCTCTCTGCCTGCCTCTCTGCCTATTTGTGATCTTTGTCTGTCAAATAAATAAATAAAATCTTTTTTTAAAAAATTGCCAAAATGTCTGACACCATTTTTGCAAAAGAAATATAAAACAGTAAAGACTGAGGATAAGAAGAATAATGGGAATCTTCTTGGAACAAGTGAGACTTCCACTGGACCTTTTTAATGTGGAAGATTTAGATGATGAAGAGGGAAAGGCAGGGAATTACACGAGCAAAGGTCAGGAGCAGGGACTGGAAATGAATGGACATTGTGGGATGGAGTATAGGAAGACAAATGTTCCTCATGACCTAGAAAGTATAAGAAATAACTTGAAAAAGGAAAAGTAATGGGAAGTCCTAGAACCAAAGAAGAATCTGGACTTAATGAAGTAGGTAATAGGGAGCCATAGCAGATTTTAAACAATGATGACAAGATGTCAGTTGTTTCTGGAACGTCAACCAGATAGACTTGAGGGAGGAAGGATTACAAGCAGGGTGAAGGAATAAGGAGGAAAAACAGATGCCAATTCAAGATTAATTTTTAGAAAATACAGGCAAAAAATAAAAATGTATTTAGATATAGAAATAAAAGCTAGAAACATTATAGTAATCAAACATGGGGTGTGGGTAAGGGGTGAGCCACAAGAACTACAAAAGCAAAAAAAACCCCAAACCAATAAATTAAATATAGACAAGAAAAAAAAATCTATCTTTTTTTGATCTCTTGAAGTAAGACATTATTTCTGATTATTTCTGTATTTATAAAAAAATATATAATTGTTTTATATGTATAGTTTGTGAGAAGGTCAATTCACAAATCCTAGCTTTACAAGAAGTACAGCCCTGAAGGAGACGGAAAGTAGCACAATTGTTTGTAGCTTCTTAGATCACAGATCCTTTTGATCTTAAAGGAAGGAAGGAAGGGAGGAAGGGAGAGAGGGAGGGAGGAAGGAGGGAGGAAGAAATAAAAGGAAAAGAATAGAAAGGAAAGGAAAGGAGAAGGAGGAGAATTCACAAAATGTGCGTACTGCATCAAATTGAGCTCTGTCTAAACTTCGTTGTCTACCAGCCATTTAATAAATATCTAATGAGAACCAATCATGTACTAGTCACGCATTAGGTACAACGCACGGGGTACAGGTACCTAAACTAAGCTCAGTTAATAACTCCTCCAAGCACCACAAAGACATAAGAATCAGCCCCATCCTTCCGAAAGCAGTCATAAACTTGAAAATCAAGCACCAAAGAGAAATCACTGCACTCTCCTGAACAATAAGAAAACTGCTGATCGTTTACTAAAGGAAGTCGGAATTACAGGATGACAAAAAAAAAAAAGAAAGAAAGAAAAAGAAAAAAAAGGTGGAATTCTCCTGAAAGTGGAAAGTTTAACTACTGTTTGCCACAATTCCCTTTCATAAAAACTTCTATGTAAAGAGTTTATAGTATAGCTTTCAGAGTTCAGAAAGATGTAATCAAACCAGGTGTTGATTACCAAAGAGAGAAGAGGGAAGGAGGAAGACAGGGCATGCTTAATCTTTTCTTCCAGTGTTATCCTTTCAATAAAAGCAGCATATATTTTCACCAGTTCATTATAAAACCTGATGACATTTACATGTTCAAACACATACTCCATTTATATGAATGCATTGTGATTATTATAATTAAGCTCCTACCTGAAATTTATAATATATGCTGAAATAAATTGCATTTCTTTATTTTGCAGTCTCCTAAACTATATTGGTCAAAGTGCCTTTGGGCATATTCCCTACATATACAAATGTAAATTGCAAAAGCAAATAAATGAACGGGCATGTGAACAACCTGTCTTGTCATTTGTAGTTATCCCTCAAACAGAGGGAAATAAGAAAATAAAAGTAAACAAAAATAGGTAACTCCAATAGTATCTTTAAATTTTAGGCACTCACTGATCAGAAGACTGAAAATCAAGCTTGTTTGACAAAAGGCATAGTGAATGGAATGATTACTATAAAAATTTTATTGTAGACTACTCTATTGTGACTCAACTTTTTTTCAAATTAGGGAAATCTTTTAAAGTCTAAAAAATAAAGCTATTATCAACATGAACAGATTAATTACCCAAAAATAGAAATGTTTAAAAAAAAAACACTATAATATTGGACTAAAGAATCCTTGCCTGAAGAATTTTTCGTACAATTCCTTAGCATAGTCCAAGGTGAGAATTATTATGACAATTCATGATCTAGTCAGCTCTCGTCACCTTAAAAAAAAAATAGTATGTTCAATAGTAAGTTTTAAAATCAAAGCTCCAAATGTCTTTGGCAATATATTTTATTTTGCCAAATAAAACAGCAGTGATGCTAAAAAACCACGTTAAAAACCAGTGCGTAAAGTTTTAAATGGCTTTTGAATGAAACCTCGCTGCTTTTCAATGAGTAAAAACGCAAGTTAAAATAGTCAGTGTCAAATTTTATATTATTAAAATTACAATAAAAAACGTGTTACATGTGAACCGAGAGACACGTTAAGACATCTGCAGTAAAAGGGGTTTTTTAGGTATCATCCTACTACGTATAAGGTTCAAAATTGACAGCTGCATGGCTTCTCATTTTAATGTATGTGGTTTTGTAGTACAATTAAATGCATCAGACGGAACATAATTAAGGAATGGAACAGTAGGATCTGTTCTATCCTCTTTGAACATACAGATGCTAAATGATCATACCTCACCAGTACATGCCTACTGCAACTACTGTTTCACTTTCCAAATGCTCAGGGTTTAAAACAGAGCAGACTGCACTTTTGATAACATCTGCTACAACAAATAACAAAAAAAGAGTGTGAAGTCTGATGAATGTTTAAACAGAACATTTTTTATGGATCAGCTAAATCTTTTCTGCTTTTTAATTAAAAGTAAAGAAAATGGAACTTAATTATCCTGTAAAGATTAGCTTGTAGGCATCTTCCTGTAAATTACTTCTAATTGAAAGCAAATTGTCAAGTGACATTCAAAGTACTGTCCTTTAAAACACAGCTGTTCTACTGCTGATTTCCGTGCATTGCAGTGTTTTCTTGTTACAGTATGGCATATTTGAATATTTTAACAATTTCACTGGTTTTGTATAGATTTCCATTTAACATATCTTAATCACATTTCTTCGTGTAAAAAAGTTAGCATGGTAAGTGGTTTGCTGCATCTCGAACCAGCCTATCATGAGAGCCCTCCCCTGAGGTTTACTTTTTTAGATTTGTTTGCTGAAAGTACAGCTACATCTGGACAACAATGGGCCAGGAAGTGGGTGATTATACTCATTAGACTACTGTCACAGCCCAGATCTGTAGGATACCTGTATAATTAAGTCACACTTTATTGATGCTTTAAAAGACATTAAAAATTCAAGTGAAATTCATACTAGAAACTGAAAATGAACAGTTTTAAAAATTTAGTCCTTGGTAAAAACTTCAATTTAAGAAAAAAAAATTTTAAAGAAACACGTAAAGGGCAATATGAAGACAGCTAACCTAGGAATTCTTAATGTAAGATTTTAATATGAAGACGGATAAGATGCAAAGGAGGAACACAAATACATTAGCCCACTAACACTACATTTCTACTTCTGCCCACTTCCATAAGTATCCTTCCCCCGATTCCTTTGATTGGTTACTATTGCTTAGCACCATACTCAGCACTAGAGACATAACAAAATCGACAGAATTCCAGCTGTAAGGGACCCTCTACTCCAGAAGAGGAAGAAAGAAAATGAATCCCAGAAAATTTCTGGTGTCGGGGATCCGCTCAGGATTCTGGGTATAGATTGCTTAGAACAACTCAACAAATAGAAGTCATCACCTGTATGGAATACTTATTTCAGGTGGTCATAAATGCTTCGAAGAAAAATAAAGCAGCGAAGGGTGACAACCACTGACAAAGGAAGGAGTCATGTCCTCTATGGGGTGGTCAGGGAGGACCTCTCTACTACCGTGCCTCCTGAACTGGGAGGCCCGTTGGATTTCCGTACCATCATTATGCACAGTGTGCATAATGATGGTACGGAGAAGAGTCCCTTCCGAAGAGTTAGGGAAGAAGTCTGATACTCCAAAAACACAGCTTGTGAAAGGCCAAAGTTAGGAAGATAAATGATTTTTCATCATTTTAAGTTTGAAGACTTACATGTTTGCTTAGCTAGTAACATGATTCAAACCATGAACCCAATGAATGCCTACTTCATATCCCCAGGTAGTAAATTATGTTCCCAAGTTGTATATTTAGCTCAAACAGTATGCAATACATGTAATTTACTTTTATATTATGATACACAAATGATTTTCTCCACAGCAAAATAATCTGCATGAATTGCCCTTAACTCTAAACTACTGGTTGAGATAAGTAAGTAGGGATGTAGGTAGGTAGTAGATGGGTCTGTAGGCAGGCCGAGAGATAGTTAAGATCTAAATGTTAACAGTCCAAGATTTTTTTTCAATAAGCAAAAAAGCATTCTCTAACAGTACAGGACAAGTCTTTTTTTTTTAAGATTTTATTTATTTTTTGACAGAGAGAGATCACAAGTAGGCAGAGGGAGAGGGGGAAGCAGGCTCCCCGGGGAGCAGACAGCCCAGCCCGGGGCTCGATCTCACAACCCCGAGACCATGAACTGAACCAAAGGCAGAAGCCTAACCCACTGAGCCACCTAGGTGCCCCATAACAGTGCAGGACTAAGTCTTAAGCACAATCTGAGTTCATTTTTATACCAGTATTTGTGGTGACTGTCTAAGAAAAGAGAACGACAAAGCAAATTCTGACCTGTACTCTCATCTGCTCAAGCACACAAATATATCCAGAAAATGAAAGGGAACAGAAAGAGAAAAGAAAGACAGTGAAATGAAAATTTCGGATGTTTTTTAAAGTCACTTCAAAAGAACTGGTAGACAAAAAAAAAAAAAAAAAAAAAAGGAGTAATGCCTGAACTTGTTTACAAATTAAAGTCATGTTCTTCCTTAGTGTTGAAATGATGCGGGCTCATGTATTGCCAATATCGTAAATCTCACTAATTATCTTTAATATAATTCACTGAAGGGGTTTAAAAAAAACCTATGTCCTAGTAATTATATAAATTATAATTGAGATGTAGAAAATACACATTTTGAAGTACATGAATTCAAACTATGAAATTAAATTAAAATACACAATTTAAAGCAATACAAGAAGCAAGCGTATTTTAGTTAGGTGTGTTAAACTAAGCTTCCACTATGGTGACAAAATTAAAATGTCATTTTATGAAACAACATCGAAAACATCTAGCGATGTACAAAATCAGCACAACACTATCCATTGTGCACCCAATATTTGGTCCCAAACTTGAGATGCATAAAATTTAAAAGAATTAAGCACCAGTTGACTATAATTAAGTCTAGCCTTAAAAACAAAAACAAAAACAAAACAAAAAACTAATTTAGCAGACTTTTTCACTTAAGCATGCATAAGGACCACCTGAAAGGCTTTTTAAAACCTAGATTCCTGGGCCCCTCCCTCAAGGTTATGGACCAGTAAACCTAGAGTAGAATTTAGGAATCTGCATTTCTAGTAGGCTTTCAGAGGAATGCTAAGGATGCTGGATTCTAGAGAAATGGCTATCATTTTGGATAACTAATTTCTCCATTAATTAAATACTATAAAGTCTTGGTTTTATATAAAATTGAATCATTTTATCCAAAGGGGGAAATGGTGACCTATCTTTTCACACAGAGAATTCTGAATATAAATTTTAAAGGAGACAAATATTTGGTTTGAGGAATAAAGAAATATTTCTCTCCCAGTAAATACTCCAGATTTCACTTATTTAAACTTTTAATCAGCAATATTATTGGGAGCCACACTTAATCATTAAATACATAAAGAGAGTGAACACAATTTCAGGGTAACCCAGATTCCAATAAAAGGAGTCTGAGTCAGATCTTTAAATACAAAACTGATGCCAGTTAAATTTGATGTAAATTTTAAATAAAAAATTTGAAATAAAATAAAATACAGTGATTCTTATACCAGGGGAAATATAGTTCAATTCCATATCCTCCAAAAGTCCCCAATAAATAAATAGTATGCTAAAATATATATTAAGGTAAAAACCCATTCATTTGTTCAGTGCCTAGAAGAAATTAGAATTTGTTTAATTTTTCTTTGTTCCTCCCTACCTTGTGAAAGCCATCCTTTTCTTCTTGCTACCAAAAGCCTTCCATTTCCTTTAACTTTCAGTTCAAGGTTCAATCAATACAAAGCTTTCCTATCTAATATCTACACTAGTCTATTTTTCTGATTATTCCTCTCCGAGTATTTTCATTACTCAAGTATTTCATGAACTTTAGAGTGGAACCTTCTATCTCTTTTTTGTACGAGAGTATTCAGAATAAATGGTCAATGAGGAGTAGACTGCCATGTTTCTGTTTATTTTCAACATACACCCTCAACCGAGGAAATCACTATTACACACCTGAACTGCTTTAACAGACTCCCAGAAGGGCTGCCTGCCTTCAGCCTTTGTAATTATTGTTCAGTGATACCAAACTGTTGGATTGTTTGATCCCTGTTGAAAAACTGAACACTAATATTCCAGAATCAATGAATTCTAGAATTTCCAAGAACACAGGAACTCTAGAAGTCTAATGCCAAAGGTGCAATTGTTTTCTTTATCCTTTCCTTCTGCACCCTAACTTCCTACAATGCAGACAGCCTCTAATCCACTGATCTTACTGATTGAAATCTATTCTCCGAGAAAAACCTAGAAGCAAATGACTATATGCATTAATCTAGTCATTGCAGTAACAGTTATAAAACCTGGATACTAGCCAAATGCCTTAAGATAGAAGGTTTAGATAAATCAGCGGAGAGGCTACAGAGCAGAAATGCAAAATGCAAATCATTAAGACCATGTAAAAATATGGAAAATACTTCTTTTAAGCACAATATATCTATGACTGTATATATAAATATAAAATATAGAAAATGGAAAAACCAATGTATTGTGATAGGTATTTTTGGTTTCTATTGTTTTTGTAAAACACTGGGGTCAGTACACACCATTTGGACTTCTACGTCTTCTATATCTCCATCTCTGGAGTTATGCAATATATGTAATGAGCTTCATCATTTAGAATGATGAGGCAGAGCTTCTAGAAGGTCTTAAATTACCATAAGTTTCATTATGTTCACCGTACATGGGGCATAAACTCTTCACTGAGAATTTCAGTCAAGGTTGTAATAAAACAGAATTTCTGGATAACCATCAGTTAAGTTTAATTAATCAAAATACCTAATGGTTCATTCCATTGGTTTTACCTTGTATTGTGTACCAGGATAACTAAGAGCAAATGGGTTTTGTTGTCACATTCTTTGTTACAAGGTTTGTATACAATTACAGACCGTATTACTCAGGCCTTCAGAACTGAATGGGAATTGAGCCGCTGAAGTCCAGTTCATTCCTTTGAAAAGGAATGTCTTCCAGCTTTTTCTTTCTTGTTATATTGAATTTTTATATGGATCTAACTATGGATAAATAAAAGCCAGAATAGCTCCATGACTGACTTATTCTCATTTCAAAATTCTGGCATTAAAAAAAAAAAAAAATCTAGTACCTAATCAGTTAACATTAATGGGCTCAAAGATTTTGCATGTCTACTAAATAATAGTACAACCTTACAGTGGGACAATTTAAACCCAGACTCCTTGGGCTCATTTATCATCTTTTTCTGTAACCCTATAATAGTTCTTTTGGAACAGAGGAAGAAGATAAATGGGTCCCTGAGAAACAAATATTTACAAACCTTTTGAAAATGCATTTTAAGTAGGAAAGGAAATATTCCATTATCTACGCTGATCATACGAGAATTCACGACACAGGATCAAGTAGAGTGTGCTGTTCAACCTCATAATCGTTTGCAAATAAAATCAACCAATTCCAGATTTCAAACTTATAAATGAAATTCCAAATCCCCGTCATCTTTTTACATAATTACAAAGGGCATTCTGATTGCCTATTCTGAAATGGATTATCTACTATATGGAACATCTACCAGTACCTTTATTGGCTTACTGTTGGGCAGACCCCATCACCTGACCCTTGAAAAGAAGCGAACAGGAGTTAAAATGCAAAAAACATCAATGGTAAATTCCAGTCCCCAGTTTCACATGATCACAGCACACATTAACCATTAATATCCTTTTTGTTTTATCTTAACTGGAATAAGAAACACTTCTAGAAAAACAAGAAATTACTTGGAAAACTGAATAATACAAACAATAGTCTCAATTTTTCATTTCACTTTGCTTGTACAGAAAAAGCCATAAGGAAGCACATCAGCGTTTTGGTCGCAGCTATGGCCATGATGAAAATCTGATGTGTGTCATTTAATCAGACACCACGGAAAGAACAGAGAACCCTTAATTCCTGGAAAAGCAATTCAAATCACAAGATGGTAAATTATAATTCTTCGCTTCTTATACAAATGCCTTCATTTAAAAAGACTATGTAACCACATAAAGCATGGATTATTCAGTATTATATATGAATATGTATATATGTACATAAAATGCTATGTTCTGTTGTTACTGTTTTCTTGGTCCTTACTGTATGAGTTTTCATCTATCCACACAGACTATGATGAGACCTGTGAGAGTCTTGAAAACCTAACAAAATGCATAAGGAGAAAAAGAACTCCTGGGTAGGATTTACTCTCCTCAATTGATCCTGTCCCAACACTTCATATGTTTCACGTGCACACACACACACATACACACACACACACACACACCCCTCAATGTTCTCAAGATTGGGGTAAGGGCATTTTAGAAATATAGCTTAAGAATACCGAATTGAGATAATTTATCAGGATCGCCTGTGACTTCAACATAACCCTTAGTGTGTTATTTTTTTCTCTATCAATTTTGTTTTCTTTGTTGTTATTTTTAATATGGTAAACATGTCCAACGGCTGTAATATGTTTCCCCAATCCAAACGTGAATGATAAAGACAAGCTACTAATTTGAAATTTAAACACTTGAATAAGCCGGAAGGGGGATAAAGCTGAAACTGTAAGAGAACACAACGGATTGGAAATTGCTCAGACTAACTGCCCAGAGAACACAACGGATTGGAAATTGCTCAGACTAACTGCAAGGGGGCAGAGCCCTCGGACAGATGGCATGCCACTGAAAGAAGTGAAAGTAGGTCAGAGGCCACCTTTGGGGTCCCGTCACTGCGGGTTGGCTACAGCATTCCTCTTCCCCCTACCTACTAGCGACTACTAAATGTTACAACATTACTCATCCTGTTGGAAATAAAACCTGTTGGAGACAGGAGAGATTGCTCTGAACTGAGACCTTCACACATCTCCCATTAAATAAGCTTCTTTTTCCCCAGTAAGTTCTATGGCTGTACCTTACTAACTTCTATAAAAAACAGTAATGTGTTAAGTTTGTGAGACTATGCCAACTCTAAGCTAAATCTCATAAGCTTTGAGAAAACAGGTTTTTATGGATATCAATGATTGACTAGAAGTTTGTTTTTTTTTTAAAGACTTTTTTTATTTTTATTTTTTTGAAGATCTTATTTATTTGACAGACAGAGATCACAAGTAGGCAGAGAAACAGAGAGAGGAGGAAGCAGACTCCCTGCTGAGCAGAGAGAGCCCGATGTGGGGCTGGATCACAGGACCCTGGGATCATGACCTGAGCCGAAGGTAGAGGCTTTAACCCACTGAGCCACCCAGGCGCCCCCAGTGACTAGAAGTTTTATGTTTAATACAGACTTCAGATTCATGATCAGTAAATTGAAATTTTAATGTTAAAAGAACCATCAGGAGCATCTGGGTAGCACAGTTGGTTCAGTGTCTCACTCTGGGTTTTAGTTCAGGTCGTGATCTCGGGGTGACGAGATCGAGCCCCGCAATAGGCTCTGTGCTGAGCACTGAGTCAGCCTGAGACTCTCTCTCCCTGTCCTTCTGCCCCTCCCACCTCTGTCTCTCTTTCTCAAATAAATAAATTAATTAAAAAGAAATAATCACACTTAGATTGAATACTTTCTTGAAAGGGCACATAAAAGGCTTTCAATAAGTTTTTCTATCTGATGCCTAAGAGTTCCTGAAGGGATTTTATATTACCTAAAATTGTCTGAAGTTTTCAAAAACATACTTTCTCGGGGCACCTGGGTGGCTCAGTGGGTTAAAGCCTCTGCCTTCGGCCCAGGTCATGATCCCAGAGTCCTGGGATCGAGCCCCGCTTTGGGCTCTCTGCTCAGCAGGGAGCCTGCTTCCCTTCCTCTCTCTCTCTGCCTACTTGTGATCTCTGTCTGTCAAATAAATAAATAAAATCTTAAAAAAAAAAAATACTTTCTCAAAGAAGTAAACAAAAGGCCCAGATTAATCCCCATAGCTCTTTGTTTAAAGCTGTAGGGCATGCCTCTCCTAATAGCTCATTCTGTGTTATATACAGAGTTGCCTCTGGTTTCCTTAGACAGTAAGCCAGGAGTGGACAGGAACCATGCTCCGAAACGGACTAATCTCTACCAGGTGGTTATGTGCCAGATCTAGTAATAGGCATTTTCACCTACACGGTCACATCTTTCTCTAAGCCACTTTTACTTTTTTTTCCCTCATTTTATAACAAAATGTCTCCTGGATATGTCTGTGCACATATTTTTAGAACAGCTCTACTGATGTAAAGTCAACATACAAAAAACGACACATATTTAATGTATGTAATTTGATGAGTTTTGACATACACGTACACCTGTGGAAACCATCACTATAATCAAGATGACAGATCTATAAATCACCTCCAGAAGTTCTGTTATGTTGCATTCATTGGATCCTTCCATTTTGCAGTAAAATCCTTTTCACTGTTAAAATGGGGTTATGAAAAGAGTCCTCCCAACCTGGATTAAGCACTGGATTTGTTGATTACAGTCACCCTAAACCTAAGCAATGTCTCTAAAATGTGCTTAATTTTACTTGTCCTATATAAAATAGAATAAGGCAGAAAAATAATGTAAACAGTTAAATTGAACGTATACAAAATGCCCAACAAGCACTATGTGTTATGCCTATCACATAGGAGGACTCTCAAAAGTTTTCTTCCCTTCTCCAGAAGTAATATGTAAGACACACTTATATTTATCATAACTTCATATCACTGACTCCCAAGGATATACTGAATGAAGGTTAAAAATGCTTTTGCATTCTCCCTCCTATTAAGTTTAACTCCATATGTAACACCTAAAGCAAGCATGCCAGGAACTAAGTCTATCCACTTATCTATTAGAATATCTATACCGTGACAATATTTAAGGTCTGGTTTTTTTTTCTTGTTTTTTAAGCTCAAGAGAAATCACTTAAATATTTACCAATTTAGGGTATATTGTAATTAAACACTAAAATCAGAAGACATAGACTGTTTAGAAATAGTCATAGGCATATAATAAAATAGATTTTGAAACAGAAATGAGAAAAGAATAGTACATTCTAGAAAATGATGAAATCCCATCTGAGAGTTTGAAATAAGTCTATGTGCTTACATACAGAGTTCATTCTGGAATTATTAATAATGTTATAACAGAAAATTTGCATTTTCAATCTCTCTATTAAACCAATCTCCACAATGGGGACACACAAAGAGAATGAAATTTGATCTGATTTTTTTTTAAAAGATTTATTTATTTACTTATTTGACAGAGAGAGAGATCACAAGCATGCAGAGAGAGAGAGGAGGAAGCAGGCTCCCTGCCAAACAGAGAGCCTGATGTGGGGCTCAATCCCAGGACCCTGAGATCATGACCTGAGCCGAAGGCAGAGGCTTAACACCCTGAGCTACCCAGGCACCCCTGATTTTTTTTTTTTTTTTTGCATACCACTTGAGTTCAGTCAAGTTGGATGGCACTATTTCCCATTGAGCCAGTAGGCTTGGTAGAAGATATGGAAAGATCACCTGCTAGCTAGCCAAGTGCTTGGAGGAGCTTCCATACCCTTCAGGAAATATGAGCTTCCCGTGATAAAAGAAATGATGCTACTTAAATGGGAATTCAGTCACGGCACATCTGACTATGTCATCTCTGAACTCATAGAACTTTTTTGAAAAGAAGGACCCCCAAAAGCTGCAGATATCAGAACAGAAGATAGAAACAAGAATAAAATTGAACTTTGGCAAAAAAAAAAAAAAATTGCAGAGCACTGAGATATTTGTAAAAAGATACCAAAGAAGCTCCAGGTTGCTTGAAAGCATAATGTTTGGTAACCTATTATTATCAATTAAGATAGAGGAAAACTTCTTTCTTGGAGACCCTTAGAATTTGTCAGCTGCCCTCACTTGATTGATATCAAAGTGATTTTATCTCTAAAGTATAAAAAACGTCTTGATATCTTCATACATACCTTAGTTTCCTAAGCAATGAGATGCACACAATGACATAACCTTCTGCCTTTGCCATAGGTATAATACATTCATATATTAGATTGCAATACAATAATGTGATTTTTCTTAGATTGGAGGGATTATAGTCACTGTTGGTCTTTGTTTAAATTATTTCTTATTCAATAATAAAAATGTCTATGCATGTATGGCTGTAAAGAAGCATATTTTATTCCTTCAAATAGATAGTTGAACCCGTAATAAAATCATCAAATTCCTCTACTACATAATTTGAGCGTAATTTGATAAAGGACAACAGCATATGCACCTTTCTATTTGTGGCACTTAGAATTACACCACATATAAAAGGGATAAAGAGAAACAGATCTAGGAACTGGAAGATCTGAATATTATACAGTTGGAGGGGTTCCCTCTGTAAAAGAACACAAAATCGCAAATAAAAAGTATATATGAAAGCAAATACTTATGTAGAAAGAAAAATCAGTAAACTGCAAATATTAAAAATATGACAATTATTTTTCCAGCTCAGTTTCCCCTTACCATGATCCCAGTTATGCCTGAGACAGTTTTGAAGTATGACAGAGGGAAAGTTAAGGAGAAATGATACAGCAGTCTTACTCAATTAGAGTTAAAAGAGCTTAATTTTGAAATTTTTATAAAAACATTAGATCACCTGTACACACTGCTTGAGCACTTCCCAAAGTCCTAAAAAGGGCCCCAGTCAGCCAGGGGCTCTGACATCTTGAGCTTGTCTAGACTCTGTAAGAGTTGACTATTATAATATAACAATGATAATGAGGACTTTCATCGATAGATACCAATGAAATGATTTTAGAATTGAACCGAGAGACTCAAAACACTCAAAGGCCTGTCTAAAATGTGGAATCACCCAAGAATCTACACCTGTTTTGCCTCTGAACTCCTCAATCCCCATCACCCTTTACCTTCCAAATATCCATTAAATAATAAAATACAGGAAGTGATTATCCAGGCAAACCTTTGCTTGCTTTCTTCCAGAGACAAGTAGCTCTCTACCTTACAATGAAGGCCATTCCATTTTGAACATCTCTAAGTGTTCTACTGATGCTGAACCCAAATCTGCCCTTGGTACATAGAATGCAGACCCAGAATGCCCTTGGGAATGATTTCTTCTGAGCTACAAAGAAGGCTAATTCCTGTTCCACAGGAGTTCCTCAATTATCTGGATATAGCTCTCAAATGAAACCTACATTTTTCTTTTCCTGTTAAATATCTCCAATTCCTCCAGCTGTTGTCTGGTTGCTAACACCTTCCAGACATAGCTGAAATTTAAGAAGGGCATGGACATTGAATATAACACCCTAAATTGGCCAGTATTTAATATTTTTTAATATCTTATTAAATACTGAACACTATAGAATCAATCCAAACTCCCAGTAAAGACTTCCAATTAACTGAAATACCTCTGAAGTTTTAATTTTGGTAGCATATACAGTTCCCTCCTCTTGTCCTGTATTTCTACAGCTGACTTTTTTTAACCAAAATTCAGGATGTTATTAAATGTCACCAACAGTTTTAGAACATCATTCCAGCCTACATAGTTTTGAAAGTTGATGCTTCCATTAAGAGACATAGTGAAACCCATTTAAAAAAGAATAATTCAAAGTTTGGGGCATGTATTAAGTCTGTCCCTCTCTATCTTCAAGCACTTGAGTCTGTCTCCAGGAAAATCAGTGATATATTTTTATTGGTTCATGTACCAGACCCAGCAGTTTAGGCAAGAGAGGCATTGGTAGAGATTTTAAGAAACCCAGAGATATATTACTCCACACTTACAGTTTTCATGTCCCAAAAAATAAATAATAGTTTATAACAATGAGACTGAATTGGTTGTTTCTCTTTCAAATATAATCAACACAATTGCAACTGATAAAGAGAAAGCAAGTCCTTTCGGCAGGGGGGGGAGGTTGCCTAAGGGATTTTTTGTTTTGAGTTTGACATAAATATAAGATAAAATAGAAGAACTTATATTCCTCTGTAAGGACTTTTTCAGCCTTTTCCCTGTGGGTTTCTTATTCATTTTGTTTAAAGCAGACAGTCTAGTCCAGATGAAAATATTAATGCACCATTATTAGTAAGTATCTAAATATCTCAAACATTTCTCTTGAATTTGGATTTGTGTCTTTTCCTTTTTTCAAATTACCTATCTGTACCCAGCTTGTGCTTCCTTCTAGACAGATTCTTCCAGAGTTCTCCTGGAGCAACTGTGCTTCCTAATTCTTGGGTAATTTCTAAGAGAATATGACAACACCGGCTCCCACCTCTTAACCCCTTTAGGCTGACTGACTGAATGATTCAACATAGATCATCAACCTCATTTTCTCAAAGGAGAGTTTGATACTATAATAAATATATGTAGCTGAAAGTTTAACAAATCAGTTAAAATAAAACAGATTTCTTTACAATCTGCATATCCATGAAAACAGACAAGAAGGTATCATTAAATGTGGAGATGTCTTCAAAGAGTACTGTCAACTCATCTATTCCGACCCAAGAAGACATTTATTTGTAATCTTCAGAAGCATAAAGCTCTTTATGTATCCATAGTTTGGGTGTTTTCCCCCATGTTCTCTCTGAGCACAGGAGTACATTTACTGATGCTGGCAAACGCCTGAACCGTTTCATTAAGCCATCTCCAGCTGAACAATCCCAGTAAAGAAATTCTTCCCCCAAATGCCTAATGAATCTTTCCCCGGGAGAGCAAAAGTGTAATGCTTCAAAATGTTTCCAATGCCTCATGGTCCCAAGGATCTCCTAAAGAGCTCTACGGGTTTCTGCGGTCACACACGTCCACTTGCATTAAGCAGTGATGCATGTTATGCAAAACAGAATTAAATTGGAATTAAAGTAGAACTAACATGACTTCAAACCTAAAAAATTCACAGCTGGTACTCCAACAGTAATGATAATGGTCAATAACAAAATTTCCAAGGATTATCACTTAATCTACATAGTCACAAATATCCATTCAGGGGGGAAAAAAAAAATATATATATATATATATAAATTAAAATAACATCAATTGTGTTAATGTTACGGATATTCATAAAATATAAAGAAAACTACTTCCCATAATATTGACAGAATAATGTAATTATTGGTATGACTAATTATTCCTCATTTGTTGAAAATATTCATGTAAATACCACATAAACAACATGTCTGAAAAATCCTAAGGCATCGCACTGAGCTTCCTGAATCAGGTATCTCTCTGAGAATAAAAAGCCTTATGATGGTGTGTTCTATGTCTTCCTAATAACTCTATTTTCCGTAGAACCTAACCATTTCTGACACATTTCTCCTCAAAACTTGGTTCCATAAAATCTAATGGTCCCCAACATGTTTTTTCTGGCCTCCACACTATTCAAAAACCACTTTCCGTTGGGTTATTGGGGCCTGAGGTGGATCACAGTGTCTGTGAGACATCTGTCCCCTCACCCTTGAGAGTGGTTCCCAACAATTTATAAGGAAAGATTAATTTTCTTGCTCCTTATCAATTTCACCTAGTTTAAGAAATTTTTGACTAACAGATCATGTAAGGATCCCAACCCTCATTTTTGGCCACACTACCCTATTTGGTTTTCTTCATACACTTACCCCAATCTGAAATTACCTTGTGCATTGACTAAATTACTGTTTAGAATATAAACTCGAAGAGAGCAGAGAACTTACCTTCCTAGGGCATGACTGACCTCCACACACAGAACAGTGCCAACCAGACTCAGAGAAAGATCACAGTACATATTTGTTAATAGAATAAACAAAACTGTAGAAAAGAATTGATACAGAATTTAATTAGCAGCCTCCATCATTTGTAAGACACAACAGTAAGTTTTTCAGAAAAAGAAAAACTACAACCTTAAATGGATTTATGGATTTTAGAGCAAGCTATATTCTGACCTGAGGAATATCAAAATATGAATTCTCAAATCAAGAAATATATTTTGGCATCATCTTCTTAAAATTACTCAAAGATTTATATAGTTGTCGGAGTTTCTCATCAACATGGATTAGAAAATGTCATCCGACTATGTGATAAATCCCATGACTCATAGGAAATAAAATGTTTTAGTGGTTCTGGGCAGGTTTCTGAGTGATGACCTTCCAATTTCTCTTGAGCTTTTAAAACTGTGAAATTACCTACTAGCCTCACAGGTTTTTAGACTAGGAACGGCCGGTGTAGTCACGTCACCCCATTTCACAGATGAGAATGAATTAAGACCCAAAGCTTCAGGGATTGTTTTTAAGGTTACCCAAAAGGCTAGAGAAGTCTTTCATTGCCACAGCTCTGGCATCCTTCTCATTGGCTCTTTCCACTTTTCTAAGAAAAGACACTTTGTACAAAGCATGGTACATAAGAGGACCTCAATATATGTCAGTTTCCTTTATTCCTACACTTCCATTTGCTGGAAATAAATAAACCAAAAAATCTAAATTTTCAAATCCTGTAATAGATCTTAAGTTAACCCTGTGGTTCTTTAAGACCTCCTTGAGAGCATCTGTTGTGAAAAGTTGTGGAAAAGTTGTGCTGGGGAAAACCAAGATATTTCAAGTAAGAATTCATGCTGAAACAGTATTACTGTTCTTAAAAATAAATAAATAAAGGGGGGGGGTGGGAAACAGACAGACAGACACAACAGGAAAGAGAAAATGACCCAGAATGTGAATGAGAGCGATGTCAACCATTCGGGAACTCAGCAGGTTCGTCAAGCCCTAGGTTTCATTTCAGCCCACTTTGCAGAGTTCAACTCTGATCTAACTACTAGCACGAATTTTGGGCGTCTGTTTGCAGATGCAGTAGAGTTATCAATCCGAACAGACACACAATCCGGGTCCAATGTCACTTCTCCTCATTATGTTAATAGTTAATACATGCAAATGAAAACACTCTAGCAATTTGATTTCTTTGAAGATAGTTTGCATATTGTCTTAGCCGTAATGACTGTACACTCCTCACAGCCTCCATTTATGCAAGGGTAGTTCAGTTCATTTTTATCAGCTCAAGTTCATTTTGGCTGCTACTGGAATGTATGTGCATGTTTCTTTTTTACCTTTTGCCTAATTACCATTCAGGTACCATAAGCAGATTTTTCATGCTATTGGTGTTTTTCTTAATTAAGAAACAAATGAATTCTCCCTAGCAAAAAAGATGGAACAACAGAATAAGATGCCAGGGGCTGATGTTCTGTTTCTTAATTGAAGCAGTTCTATTGTTCGGTGTCGGTAGTGAGGGGGCAGAAATGTCATAAGTGTAGAATGTTAATAGTACAAAAATAACATAAAACTACTTTTAAAAATAAAGAAGGGATATAAAAAAAATGCTGTAAGAGCCTTGAAAACATAGATTTCTATCCACATATTAATTCTGACAGTAACAAAGTAGCTTAATTTACAAATCCCTCACACTTAGAAAGCCTAAGGTTCTAACCTCAGTCCTGAGAGATATGCCTGCCCCTCTCTGCTTGTCTAGTTAACTGTACCCTACTTATTTGCTTTTCATCAATTAAGGAGACACCCAGGGGAACAATTTCTTTAATTTGCGAATAAACTATTTCTCTTTTAATTTGCATTCTTCCTTTTCTACCCACAGTAAATTTCAATATCCTACTGACATATTCAGTAAGTGTTACTACAACCATAAAATAAGATGCATGCAAATTCATACACACTCCTCTTCCATTTTTCCTAGGGTGATGAAAACTTCAAGATATCAAGATTTTAGAAGAAAGTTGAGACTTCTACTCACTTCTGTTTGATGGCACAACCTTGGACTAGTGAATAACACAAAAAATTACGTGTTTTTCTCTTTAATAAAAGTTATGGGGTAGATTTTCTTTCACTCATGGCTTTATGCCTTTTTCAGATGATTGAAGTCCTATCTTATTTTTATTAACTTAATATTTTTAAAACATGAAAATCCATTATTGTCCTTTACAATAAGTGAAAAAAAGATAAAATAAGATTAAATAAGAAACACAAAGTAATGCATTTTACCAATAGGGAAAAAACATACCAAAAAATGACCCTGGGTACCAATTTCTAAATAACTGAGTTTCTAATGATACTGATAACATTATACTTGCCATTATTCGGGTGTTGAGTTGTTACATAAGATATATCTAAGAATTATATAAGAATTCTTATATCTAAGAATTAGATATATCTAAGAATAATATATATGTGAACGAAATATTTCCTTCTGTAGTTGCTTCCTAAGTGGACAAAAGAGATCACAACATACACGCTTTATCATAAATATCACTACATATAGGCAAGATGACCCTTTATTTATTAAAATTGAATATTTTACAATAATGTGGAATATCATGAAAAAATACATTTAGGTTGCTCTGATGGCATAATTCATGGCTTTTGAAAAGTACATAATTAATTTTAATTTAGGATGATTTTAAAACATTCTGTCAAACTACAGAAACTATTTCATGAACTCATCCCAATAAGTATCAATAGGACAATATGAAGACAGTTTTTCATAGAAAAGAAGATCAATAAGAAGAAAATGTGTAACACACAAAACTACACACATACACATAAGAAAAGATCATGTGTACAACCATTATAAAATTCATTATCCATATTTTGGTGAAAACCCTAAGATAAATTTCAAAGAGCTTTGCTAACACAGAATCTGAAATCCTATGAAACTATCAAGGGGAGTTCTTAATGTGACTGCTTTTCATTTTACTAATTTTAAACAAAACTGTGACCCATGACCAAAAACAGATTTACACGTCTGTTTCCTTTATACTTTTTTAGAAGAATTTCTGCTTTAGTCTATTTGGTAGGGTCACTTGCATAATAATAAAATGTGCCACAATATTCAGTTACTGAGTTAGTTTTGATTAGGAAAACTATGAAATAAGACCTAAAGACAAATCTTTTCTTCGCTCACTTTCTTGAGCTTCTGTAATATTAGGATGGCTGGGAAAAAGGAGGAAAAGCAAAGAATTCGGAGCTTCGCGGTTTATAGAGCCTGGGGAAGCATAGCCCAGCATGAATATAACTTAAGACTACTTCCAGAAACTCCTGAAATTTTATTATTTCTTCAAATTCTTCAAGTAGAGTCTACAAATGTCCATTATCAAGCCTGACCCAGTGGCAAAATGTCTATACAACATATTTTTTTCCTATCCTCACAGCAGCCCGAAGCTGTTGTTTTCCCCACCCCCACCCCCAGTCTCTGACTTGCTAGCATGGTGTCCCTGCCAAATTCTTGGCGTTGGAAGAGAGAGGGAAGAGGCCATACCATAACGTGCTGATAATGAGGAGATAGAAATAGCAAACCGGCTGGATTGTCCTAATAAAGTATGTCTGGGATTTAGAGACACAACAACTATGCGTTCGGGTCATCCAAATACATTGTAACCAAATGGTTTCTTCAATGACCTTTTCAGATAGTCCACTCAGGATCTCTCTAAATGAAATTGTGTGTATTAACTCCAGAACTGTCTGGAGGGCGAAGAAAGAAAACCTTACCACTCAAGTTTTCTAGTAATATTATGATGCCCAAGTCACTGCATGTTATTTTTTAGTAGAAAAATTAGACAAAATGGTCTGTAAACAGATTTTATAAATTTTAAAAACATTTACTGTTTTCTAGCTATGTATGTGTGATAAAGAGATTGCATTATCAATATACTTTATACAGCATGTCCCAGTGAAGCTTGAAATATTTTCTTCCTTGGGAAGAAGACTTAAAGAACTATTTTAGGGCCGACAGGGCAAAAATTTTCAATTATTTAGGGTATTCAACAAGATATCTGTCTTTTTACTCAAAGTAGGAGCACTATTTACAAAAAGAAAAGACTGGATTTAAATATCCGTCTTTTAGAGTATGCAAACCAAACACCTTTAAATTTGTATTTTAGATGCCTGGGGATGCTTATTCCTATAAGAGAACAATTTATGAATTTGACCTCATAAATGCCAATAATAAAGAAAAGTGTTTTCCTAGTGGATGCCTGGGACTCTCTTAAACTCTTTGTATGTATTAACCAATATAATGCTTAAAACTACCCCCGATGTACCTGTTTCTTTAGTAACCTCTTTTCAACAAATGAAGGAAACTGAGTCACAGATTAAGTATCTTGCTCAAGGACATGCAATAAGGAAGCAGCAGACTTTCCATGGAAGCCTGACCTGACTCCAAAGTTCTGAATCAAGATACCATCCCCGCCCCGTCTAATGAGTGATTGTATACATCGATCTGTTTCTAAATACAAAGGTTACTGTGTGGCTTTGTGACTCCCATCCATTCAAGTACAAACCCACAGGCAGCCCATTCCATTGTCTTGAAGTTAATTAGGTGAGTTTACCTACACTCTCATTTTCAAGTAGGTTCGCTTGGAAAGTTATTTCTTAGAATATTCAGTCCTCTAGGCTAACACATTGCCACAGGTGGGCTGTGGCATGTGACAAACCGTTTGATCAAGACCCACTGCAGGCAGTCTTCTCCCTGATTCTGAAAACGGATCCTAAGAACATACATAATTCTAATGACTTCTCCCTTGAGGAATCAGTCATTCTAGAAACATTGTATGATCTCCCGGGCAGAGGTAGTTTCAACCAGATCATCTTCAATAACTTCTACAGGGCCTTTCTCTGAGTCTATTTTTAGTACCAACCACTAACTTTATCATCACAAAAACCACTTGTGGGTTTTCAACACTGGATGGTTGGGACATCAGCAGGCCACAGGGAAACAGGAGGCTGGATCCATTTTGGGTCTGTTTTCCTCTGATATTTCTCTAGATCTTTAGGAACAGAATTTTTGAGGACAAGAAGCTTCAAGAAGCCAAATTAAAAAAAAAAAAAAAATTCCCGAACAAATTCTCTGACTTACATAAAGTCATTGCACAAGGCCACTGATAAGATGAACTTATCTCCATTGCATCATGCATCCTGGTAGCTCCACTGTCCAAACGAAGTACGTAAAATATAAAAATACAATAAAATCTTCAGGCCCACCCTGTTTTTTTTTCAGAATCCATAAGAATAAAATGAATGAAATTGACCTTTTGGCCATATGTGCTAACAAGGCTAAAAGTAGTAGAAGAGTCTAACAGGTAAAAACAAACTTAGCAAGATATATTAACTTTTCTAGGTTCTAGGTCCCTTCAAATAAGAGAAACAAATACTTCTTTTGTGTTCAGATTATAATTTCTTTCAACTGTCTATGTTACTTCTATTCCAACTTCATGCCCACGTCTTTAAAATTATTTGAAAATTTCAACATGGCTTATTTCCTTTTCCATTCTATAATAATTACCAGAGGAAATTTATGGTGGCTTTTATGAACTAAGACCTTTATGGTTTTTTTCCCAGAGCATCCTTAAACCCCACTGCATCTCGAAGCTTGAGCCCATGCCATGTGCTGGTTCAGCTCCTGTTTTTGCTGCTGCTGCTTCCCACAAAAACACATGGGATGGCTTGGAAGAGTTTCAAGGACACAAAATCATTAATAAGGTGCAGAAGGGAAGCAATATATGTGGTCCAGAACCAAAAATCTATCTACATATAATAATCTGGAGAAAAATAATAGGCATTTTAATGTCATTCCAAAGTCTAAAACACTAAGTGTGGGTTAAAGATGAATAGTTCCAGGCAGAGCAGGACAAAATTTCTGAACTCAGAGAAACAATGTTATGGGGATAAACTTCTTTTTGTAAAACAGAGCCTATAATAGAACATCAAATTTTAAAGAATAGATCTTTTATCTAAAACCAAAGTATCATACACTATTAATCTGAGGTTAATAACATAGCCATGACCTCCGCTGAGAATAGAGAAATATTATACTTTAAAAGGCAACGTATTTAAAATCTTTTTCTCTGTGCTATTTCCTTCTCTAAAGTAAAACAGAGCTTAATCTTCACTGGAGTGCTCACTTTTGGTATATTTTCATATTAAGTTTAATAAGGACTATAGAAAAATTTATCATTATAGCTATTCTCCCTCACAGTAATGTCTGAATTTGATATGGAAACATTTTATCAAATATTTTTATCCATTCCTTATCCTTTCTTCCGAACCCCCAAAAGCATTTCTACCTTCCCATTACACAACTGAAGTGAAGATGAGCAATTCAACACTTAATTATAGTGGCAATACATACTTGACTATTTTCTACCCCTCACCACTCCGACCCCCGAAAAAGGATTCATTAGTAACAGTGCTGGTAGTGGCTTTCACTGGTAGGGAAAATAACATTTGCACCTTCCAATGGATGCCTTTTACTTTTGTGTTAATTTTTATTAATGGTATTAATTTATAATTGGTTGAAATTGTAATTGATTTAAAAATTAAAACTATCAGAAGGCACACAGTGGAAAGGGAATCTATGCCCTACTCCAAACGCCCCATCTTAATTCTCAAAGAAAAGCATCATTAATAATTTCTTGTACATTTATTCAGATGTTTTTGTGACAAAATACAAATACATATGTCTCTGTCTACTCATTCTTTCACTTTTAACAAGTAAGGAGACACCATACTGATTTTTTTAGATTTATTGATTGATTTGTTTATTTTTATTTCTTATTATTTTTTTTACTTTATAAGTCTCTGAGATGTTTCCATATCAGTATGGACACATCTGGTCCCACCCTTTATAGCATATAAACTGCAATGAGGGTTATACTGTAATTTTATTTAACCCATTCCCTATTAGTGGACGTTGATGTAATTTCTAATTTTTTGCTGTTACAAACCGTGCTGTAACCAGCATACATATGAGAGTTCCTATGGGCTATGTAGATCCTGGGGTCCAAGAGTACATATGCAGTTGTAATTGCTATAACGTGCCACAATGTCTTTCCAAGAGGTTGCAACAGTTGGCAATCCTAGTAAAAATTATTCTGCCCACTTGCTATTGAACATAAATTTATCCTTCTCAATATTCAGTTATAAAACTAGGCTAATGCATATGAATGTATGGGAAGCTACTACCAAAGACAATCTCATGAGTTAAGCACAAACAGATTCAATTAAAAAGATATTGTTCTGTTCATTTATTTTTGCATGTGTTGTCTCGCCTCAATGAAATATTCATACTAAACTCCTGAAAGCACTGAGTGATGGTTTTAGCCCTCCACTGCAATGCTGTTATTAAATCTATATCTAAAAGTTAGAGGGTAGCACAGAAGGACTAAAGTTGAATGTGAGATAACAGTAATTGTTAAATTTAACAAAATGAAAGGTGACTAAAGCCCGTTGTCAGCTCAAGGGCTTCTTGTCCTCTCCTATTACCCAAATGTCAATTAGGTAAGGCCATGGAATTATCAAGTACATTCAAAATAAATTCATCAGGCTCTATTTTTCAAAATCTGCAGTGACCACCCATTACCTAAGGGACAAATTCAAGTTCTTTAACATGCCACACAAAACCCTTTAAAAATCGTGTTCCAAGTTACTTGTGAACCTGCATTCTCTGTCACTCTTTTCCATGGAGACACAACTTTGGTCACAACTCTTCACTGGACCCTGAAAACATTATCTTCTTCAGTGCCTTTCCGCTATCTGTCAAGCTGTTGATTTCTGCCAAGAAGCTAGTCCCCCTTGCCATGACTGGATCTCCTATTCATCCTTCAAGCCCCAGATTACCTAAGACCTCATTCTGGAGGCTTATCTGAACTCATCTGGGCATCTTGGTGCCACAACAGCTCATACCTCCATCTACTGTGAATTTATCACAGTGTACAGTAACCATGACTTTCTCTGTCATTAGCTAGTGGGTTCCCAGAGGGGAGAGGCTACAGTTTGTTCACTTTTGTATTCTCCCCTCTCCATGGCTTAGCACACTACAATAATTGGTACTTAATATGTGTTTGTTTAATGATGATTAAATAAAAAACAGGAGTTAATTTAAGGCATGTGGGTACTCCTTTTTTTTTCCCCCTTGGGCAGACAACTGCAAACCAACCTTGCCAAAAATATACCACGGGAAATGATGTAGATTTTTAAAAATTGTTCATTCATTATTCATTCATTCAGCCAATATTCTTTGAGTATTTCCTATGTGTCAGGGACTCTTATAGGCACTGGAGATACACAAGTCAACGCAACCAGATCTCACAGCCATTGAGCTTAGGATCTAAGAAGCAGATAAACATACTAACGAACAAGTAAGATAATTTCAGCGAATTCTCAGTGTAATGAAAACAAAATATAGGATTGGGTTAGAGAGCAAAATGAGGCATGCGGAGGCCAGAAAACTGTACATAAGGGGATAAGGAAGGCTTTCTTGAAGAGGCCGACATGGGCAGTGAAAAGTGGTAAGGAAGAGTCAGGAATATCAAAATCCTGGAAAATAACACTGCAGGTAGAAGAGCACCTTGGCATGTTCAAAGAAGAGAAGGAAGACCAGTAAAAATGGACAGTGGTTGACGCAGGTGGTTTATGGGAGCCAGCCAGGACAGGGATTGGGAAGGGAATTGGCACAGGATGACGATATATTTGATGATCAGATAAAACAGGAAGGCAAGGAACAGATCAGGGAAGATGTATGAGGTCATAATAAAAAGCTCAGGAGTTAACTGCAAAGGACACCCAGTGGAGGAGGTCTTAGAGCAGCAAGGGGACAAATTTGATTTTATAGTTTTGAAAAAAAAAAAATCATGTGACAAAGAAAAATGAAGCAACTCCTACTTACAGGGTCGCATTTTAAAATGTAACAAGTGATAATTTGATACACATAGAGAAATTCTTGAGAGTGGTCTCAAAGTTTTGATGAGCCCATCAACAGTGAAACCCTTTGACTAGTTCATGAAAACCCCTTCCCCCCAAAACTCTTTAATACCCTAATTTTGTATAAAATGTCTGGATAGTCACAAACTCCTCAAAGCCTATGGATCCTCAGCTTGAAAACCTTGCATCAATATGTAATAATTAATTTTTCTTTCTCAGGGTGAGAAGAACAATGTGCAGCTAACATCTCGTTCATCTCTTGCAATACCTAAGAGACTCTTTCTCAATATAGAGAACACTGGTCCTACCCAGTTTCGAGAAAACAAATCCCTGAAGATCTTCCTTATTGTTCTTATTTCTTGGAAACAAAAACTTCCAAACCAAGAGTGAGAAAACATCAAAGGGAATGTCAACGCATCAGTCTAGCCACCGCGCCTTCAAACTCCCACTCTTAAGTGAGATTCCTGAAGCTATGGGACTAATCAAGAAACTGCAGTCAAGCTGCCCAAACAGCTGATTGTTCCTTTCCATTTATAAGGACTGCTGATATTCATTATTTTTACGACCCGACATTTTTTTTTCATTTGTCAACTCCAATTTTCCTCAAGGTATAATTAGATAGTTCTCAAATGCCGCTTACACCAAGGCAAAAGGAAGTGTGCAACTCAAAGCCACATGGAATAACAGAAAGGAACAAAAATACTGAAGGAATCAAGGTGTTCAGAGGGAATTTGAGGTAAACTATGATATTGCATGTGCATGTGTGGGGGTGTGTGTGCGTAAAAAAGTGAGTTCATAAACTTTCAAGAGCTTTTCATGGATACTCAGGGAGAAAAAAAACCCTGCATAGTATCAAAGCAAGTTGCATTGGACAACTGTTACACCACCTTAAAATGAAAGGTTATTGAACTGAGTAATTCCAAAAATGTATCAGAGACTTATACAGCAATTATGTAAGAAAAATCCACTTGTGTTCTCTTTTCCGTGATGTAGTAAGTGTTGACCATTATTAGCTCCCACCAGTAAATAGTACTGCTGGGCTCCTAGCAGTGATGTGCCCATCAGAACAGGGTCACTGCAGGTGTGCTGCTTCTGCCTGAGACATCCTTCTGTGAGTCTTCAGTGTGCCTCGGTCAGGTAGAAGGGAACAGAGATAGATAGATAGATAGATAGATGATAAGTAGATAGATAGATAGCTATTCACTCCATATGAACGTATGTAGAAAAGACCACGTCATTGTCTTACAGCACCTTTCTAGGAAGTATTCCCAATGACGGCTGACATGGCCATCAACCCCCCTGCCCTAGTCACTTACTGTGAGTACCACTCCAGGTTTGGGCGCAAGTGCCTCATACGGTCTTCCACTTACACTATCAGCAATACAACACCTTGCAGAATTCATCTTGCTGATATTAAGCCTACAGTATTAGCCAAGACCCAACTGTCCTTTGGAGAATGACCCTTCAAACTCAGAGAAAAGTGATCCATCCTAAAGGATTTCTGGGGAGTATCAAACTGTCCTAAAGCTAAATTCAAATCCAAGCTGTCCAAATTCCTGTACTATAACAGTTGTACTAATTTTCACGGCCAATGCTGGAAAACATTTTACTCTGAAACTGCCTACTCTAATTTCCTTCCTTCTTTTCTGTTTCTATTTTTTTTTCTTCTTTCCTTTCCTTTCTTCCCTTCCTTCTTTCATCTAAGAATATTTATCCTAATTATTAATTATGCTCTAACTCAAAGTGATCTATAATTTTCTTCTGTACTAGCATATAGACTAGCTAGCATATATTTTTAAGGCGATTTTAATATGCATCAAGAATTTGGGGCTATCCGTGATTACAACACATAGACATATCCTAATAATCCCTTCACCAGCAAGGTTAGAATTCAGCAAATTATAGCACAATCAGGCACTTACCATGGACCTTATAAAACATAAAGTTCTCCCAGTGTGCCAGCCAATGTTTCTCAAACTCTGACATGTCTAAACTGTGTCCTAGAATATTTTTTCACCTAAGCATCTCATAATCTATAATACCGAAGCACTTGGACATGATAACTGTAGATTAATTTACATTGTAATTTTCCCCTCAGGAAACGTTTCTTATGTTCCTCCATAAACATTACTTATAAAATATTAAGCTTGGCCAGTTGATTATTTTTTATAACAGTTTACCTTATAAGATTATATTAACATAAAATAGGCAAAAGTCATTATATATTGCAAACCAGCATATAAAATATGACATAATTATTAAATAAATATAAACTCTTGCCCTTGATGACATAAATAATATAAGAACATTAAATTAAATAAAACAGGAAGGTAGTCACACATTTCTGTTTGTAGACTGAATCTTCATGCCTTTAAGGGACTATCAAATGTTAGGGCCTGGACCTAAAAAAGAAAGAATGAAATATTAATAATGTCCCACCTTGTGGGAGCTCGGCATTACTTGACACTACACAGAAACCGACCTTTTTGTCCTTCAGGCTTGCCTACCAGGCCCCATCTTCTATCGCAAAAGCCAAATCATCTGATCCCAAACTAACTGTCAACTGCCTGTGATGGTGGGGAAGCCAGACATCAATCAATCAGGTTTTATCAGACGCGCTCTTCGTTTCTCTGTTGTGCTCATCTTATCATCTGACCCAGTTGTAGCCCTGACTTCAGAAGCTTAAGCAACTTGATGACAAAATATGCGCCTGTTTGTCCAAGATGCACACTGTTAAGAAGTGGGGTGATATTTTTAGCTGCTACCTAATATATTTGTAAATGAACTCTTGCATATTTTGGATTTACAAATGCCCCATCTTGGTCTGTCTCCCCTGGACACTGAGTGTGTTCTTGGCTGTGGGAGGCCCCATGTATCCAAAATATGCAAGAGTCCTTAGGTACAAGTCAAATGTCACTGGAAAATGTGGCCATTTTTAGGACAATGGAGGCAGAAAGGCTATCAAAAGAAGCACTTCAGGATACTACTTCAAGAAGAGAAAGAAGACCTAATTGATAAATGTGCACAATGCAAATTCAGACAGTTTGATCCCAAATAAAAATAACCCAGAAAATTAAAAGCCTTTTTATCTGTTTGTATTGACCAGAGTCTCAAAGGAAAAAAAAAAAAAAAATTAAACCTTCAGTGCTGTTGCCCAATCCACGTGAGCTGGCCCACTGCTCTAAGGACATGCTACAGAATATATTCCCATACATAACATAGTTAGCGAAATAAATGAGGGTGACGTAAATGATGAATCAGAAATTTTAAAATTATAAGTAAATATCTGTTACATAATTTTTGAACAGAACTGAGAACAGCAAATTATACAGATATATTGCAAATATAAGTAATCTATGCTAGTATAGGTGTCTATTTGTTTTAACTCTGTCTTCTTTATTCTTTCAGGAGCAATTACATTTTCAGATTTTTCCCAAAATCAAAAAACTTCCGTAATAAATATAAGATTTTCATTAACAGGCAATGTGATCGATAGGCCATCTGTCTCTCAAAATCTCCACTTAACTAAATTTTAGAAGGCTTTTTAAAGCAGCATAACATTCATCCACAGAATTTATCCACATAAATACATACCTTAATCATATAAACATGGGCTACAAAAACCACAAAGTATTACAGTGATATATTTTGACATGGTTGAGAATGCACCCCATGAAAATAATTTGTGCATAATGATAAATACATCATTCCCAAAGATTCCCACTGAATTCACAGAGGTTTATTAAAAAAGCAAATGTCTTTGAACTTCTCAGCACACACAGTAAGCAAGAAGGCTTACCAGTATATGGCATTTTACATTTTGGAGGCACTAGATATGGGAACTAAACAAGCTTCTACTTGCTATATAAAAAGAATTTTCCTTTTGCATAGCTACTGTAGGAAATAAAAAAGTGCATTTAAAAAATTTCTTGAATACCAAATATATTAAAATTAATCTGTGACACAAAATTTTCTCACTGAATTATGAATAATCTGATCCTGTAACTGAGTTGTCTGAAAACCTTTAAAGCTATTCTTCCAAAATGAGGTAATCGAATTGTAGTAAAAACACGAGGGAAATGGACAACATCGAGTGTATTTAATTATTATTTATTATTGTTATTTTCATTATATTAAAAAATGCTAAATAGTTTCTGGTATTTAGCTATTTTTTGCATAAACTTAGAGGAATCGGGCCCTCAGCCGGCCTTGAAGACTTGTCAATTCACTAGTTTTGATCTTCTAACCCCCAATTTATTACAGGCTCGCAACAACTTCAGAATATACCAGAGTAAAGCAAATTCAAGTCTTTCTTAAAGGGTACACCACCCTCACTCTATATTGCAAAAGGACGTATGACAAGAAAATCAAAAGTTAAAAGTTCTAGGATAATTGTCAACAAAGGACAAATATTTGCCTACCTAACCGTAAATTTTGTAATTAATTCTTCAGTTGGTTAAACAGTTTGCAAATCTTCCACTCAGTAAGACAATCTGAGAGATTATGGTTGAAAAATCTATGCCAAGTGACTCACACTTATAAGAAATTTTTCATAGGCAATATTAGATAGATGTCAACTGGTTGAAAATTCTCTTTTATTGTCTCAATAAGAGATGCTTGCCAAAGTTCTCTAAATGTAGATTAGAATAACCTGTATTTTCAAAAGAATTTCTAAGGAGGAAATCAACCGAAAAATAACATCAAACATATCTTCAATTAAATGCTCACCTAAAGATAATTTTTAGATATATTTTCAAATTTAAACAAAAATTTTAAAACGGTTTTTTAATAGCCTATACAAAAGCTAGGTGCTCTAACTTTCGGGTAGGTTATTAAAAGTACATATATTTGTGATAGCCTATATATAACTATTATATCATACATACCCTCATCATAGTTGCTTATAATAAATCTGACATTACTGTAACCAAATCATGTACAAGAAATAATCAGACTAACACCATTCAACAACTTCTACCAGTTCAAAGGGGAGCACTTTTGCAAATACATAAAACGAGCAGTCAAGAGCAGATGCCCAGATGAAATGTTCTATTTTATATTAAATATTATACTAGTGCTTTCTAATGAACCCACTCCTTGTTTTACATCTGTGGGGGTATTACCATAAATATTAACTGATAATTAGCACTGCCTTACAGACGATACAAAGAGTTGAATTCTGGCTATTCCAGGGATAATGCCTGGAATGAATAAGGAATTATAGGGCACCAGGCACTCGACATTCATTTTTAAAGCCTCTAAAACCATGAGAGACATATACGGTTTCCCTATGAAAAAACATATTTGTTTATTCAGTGCCTAAAAGTTTATTTAGGCCCTATTTTAGAGTATTTCGGGTACTATTTCTAAATCTAGTTTTGTTCCTTATCATAGTTTTAAGAAAAATGAGATGAATTTCCAAAGATCTGATTTAGGGGGAAAATGCTCATTTTCAGTGATCACTGTATCTTAATAATATCAACAAAATAGCCTGTATTTTGTTTCCTGACTTTAGCAACTTACAATCTTTCAATATCTCTCCAAACGTTCTTTAAAGACATCTATCTTTTCAGCTTACTGCTTTAGGATTTCCCTTTTTAACAATGAATATTTAATATTAAAAAATTCCCAGATGAATTTCTTTCTTGGATCTGAAAAATCCATAGCAAAACTCGTGCTTTCAGACAGGGGACTGGTTACCTCACAAGGCAAAACTGCTCCTCAAAAGTTCTTTTTTAAACTAGTGGATACTGTAGGAATGGACCAGAAAGAAGGGACAGAAGAGAAAAAAATAACAGGCTCTTATTTCAACATCTGAAATCTTGACCAAAACCAACCGATCTAGTAATTATCATATATTCATTTTTAGAAGTATTTGTCAAAGCACAAATTACGGAGGCTTTCAATAATCCTGAGTAGACAATTCTTCTCTACCTTTTTGTCATCTCAAATAGACAGTCTGACAGTAATGGTATGACACCCTCTCAGACAAGCCTCTCGGCATTAATATTTAAATCTTACCTATCCCTTGTGATTGGAATTCAGCCTCTATTCGCAAACAAAAACTAAATCAATGTTCTTAGAGTTCAAACTAGATCCCTAAACAGTTTGCCACTCTCTATGCACAGATAAGATAAACTTTCTTTGACCCAAGAGATGAAGTTGCCATGACGATCAGAGAGTCCACTTTCTATATTGATATTTTGCTGATGTAACAACAAATAGAACCAGATCCTAGTGCCGATAATGGTGATTAATTAATACTAATATTGATCCCTACAAGCAAGAGACAAGGCTATTAACTTGAAGCCTGAAAAGTCAATTGTTACCTGTGGCAGAGATACTAAGAGCTGATTTGGAAGCATAATAAACAAATGTGCTATCTTTATGCTAATACCTTTAAAGAGATAGTTCTTTCTAGAATGCCAAATATTGCCATGTCTGAGCTTATTAATTTAATTGCATTTCAGCTTTTAAAA